>NC_074680.1:22941450-22958950 GCF_029448725.1 Salvelinus fontinalis
TCACTGTAACTGCTAACCAAAAACAGTTAGGAACATCTTTATCGCAGTCGTTTGAATATCAAAATAAGACCAGACAGCAGTTTCCTGATCCCTGCAAGCAAATTTTCGACTGCAAAATGCAAAACTGTGGTTGCAGCTCTGCCGTGACACTCTCACATCTGCTCCCACTACGCCCTCTGGTGTCCATCCGGTGTCGTCCAAACTTGCAGTTCTCCCCCTGTATATTCTCTCTCTATCTCTCTCTCTCGGTGTGGTTGGAGACAGGTGTGCTGGAGTCAGAGCAGATCCCTACCAGCTGCAAATTGTCCCATAAATCAAGACCTCTACATATACTCTTTCCTGCCACTTCCACGCTGCCAGATCGTAATCTCTGCTCAGTCAGTATCAGTCTGGCCTTTTGTCTATTCTCAAGATCCTGTTGCTCTGCTTTGCTCGTTTTCCTGCCTTACACTATTTTTGTCGTCTCCTTGTAGTTACAGCTCTGTCTCTGGCTCCTGTCTCCTGTTCCACATCTCACCACCAACCACCTTGCTCTGGAAATCACTCACCACCATTACCTTGCTCTGGATATCACTCACCACCAACCACCTTGCTCTGGATATCACTCACCACCAACCACCTTGCTCTGGAAATCACTCACCACCATTACCTTGCTCTGGATATCACTCACCACCAACCACCTTGCTCTGGATATCACTCACCACCATTCCCTTGCTCTGGATATCACTCACCACCATTACGTTGCTCTGGATATCACTCACCACCATTACGTTGCTCTGGATATCACTCACCACCATTACCTTGCTCTGGATATCACTCACCACCATTACGTTGCTCTGGATATCACTCACCACCATTACCTTGCTCTGGATATCACTCACTACCCTGCTCTGAATATCACTCACCACCATTACCTTGCTCTGGATATCACTCACCACCATTACCTTGCTCTGGATATCACTCACCACCATCACCTTGCCCTGGGTATCACTCACCACCACTACCTTGCTCTGGATATCACTCACCACCAACCACCTTGCTCTGGATATCACTCACCACCATTACCTTGCTCTGGATATCACTCACCACCACTACCTTGCTCTGGATATCACTCACCACCATCACCTTGCCCTGGGTATCACTCACCACCACTACCTTGCTCTGGATTTCACTCACCACCATTACCTTGCTCTGGATATCACTCACCACCAACCACCTTGCTCTGGATATCACTCACCACCAACCACCTTGCTCTGGACTTCACTCACCACCATTACCTTGCTCTGGACTTCACTCACCACCATAACCTTGGATTCCCCTCGGGACCTGTTCCCCTGTTCTACTCAGCCAAGTCCAACCTCACTCTACACTCCTGGTTTTTGCAACTCATCTGAGCTACCCTGGTTCTACACTACCCATTTCTCTGTAATCAATAAACCTTTTTGTGCATTCATCCCGGCTTCCTCTTCTGAGTCCGCTCTTGGGTTCCCCCCCTTCGCTCATCGTAACAGACACTACAGCTTGTCCACTTGGAAATCAGATTAGATGAAAAAAGATGATATCCCATATGGAATACTACACATTACAACTAGCAAATAGGTCAGTTCTTCTACCACAGTGAAAAGCATTTAAAAAAATCATGGTTTAGAGGACGCTGCAAGGGTTTTGGAGAAGCTCCCGTCTCCATAAAGTTTTAACAGACTTAATCCATCTCCAAGAAATGGACACGTCAATCTGTACCTGAGCGCCAAGTCTGGGACCAAAAGGCTCCTTAACAGCTTCTACCCCCAAGCCATAAGACTGCTGAACAGCTTCTACCCCCAAGCCATAAGACTGCTGAACAGCTTCTACCCCCCAAGCCATAAGACTGCTGAACAGCTTCTACCCCCAAGCCATAAGACTGCTGAACAGCTTCTACCCCCCAAGCCATAAGACTGCTGAACAGCTTCTACCCCCCAAGCCATAAGACTGCTGAACAGCTTCTACCCCTAAGCCATAAGACTGCTGAACAGCTTCTACCTCCCAAGCCATAAGACTGCTGAACAGCTTCTACCCCCAAGCCATAAGACTGCTGAACAGCTTCTACCTCCCAAGCCATTAGACTGCTGAACAGCTTCTACCCCGAAGCCATAACACTGCTGAACAGCTTCTACCCCCCAAGCCATAACACTGCTGAACAGCTTCTACCCCCCAAGCCATAACACTGCTAAACAGCTTCTACCCCCCAAGGCATAACACTGCTGAACAGACTGCTCTCCAGGACAATTTACATTGACAACTTTTTTTGCACTGAGTCTTGTATTGGCTCTATGCACACTCACTGGACTCTACCCACACACTCACACACTACACTGACACTTGTATTGGCTCTATGCACACTCACTGGACTCTACCCACACACTCACACACTACACTGACACTTGTATTGGCTCTATGCACACTCACTGGACTCTACCCACACACTCACACACTACACTGACACTTCAGCACACACATACTGTACACGTGCATATTGACGCCACACACACACACACTCACATATGGACACACTTTCACACTTTCATTAGCTTCCATACACTGCTGCTACTCTGTTTATTATCTCTCCTGATTGCCTTGTCACTTGTACCCTTACTTACATGTGCATAATTACCTCAACTACCTCGTATCCCTGCATATTGAATCGGTACCAGTAGTCCTTGTTTATAGTCTTGTTATTGTTATTTTATTGTGTTACTATTTCCTTTTTTATTGAGCAAAAATGTGTCATACTTTTCAACTCTGCAATGTTAGGAGAGAGCTCAGAAGTAAGCATTTCACATTAATGTCTATACCTGTTGTATTCGGCGCATGTGACAAGTACAATTTGATTTGATTTGATTAAGTCCAACTTTATAGGACATTTCAAATGATCCACTGTGCTTGATTAAAAAACTGCTGGCTGAAAACAATCTCTCTGATATATGACAAAGCCAGGGATTTTAGTTATTCATCTGTTTCATCTGCACCGCATGATATAAATTAGCCAGAAGAAGCCGACAGTAAGTTACTGCAAGAGGAGAGACATCCAACTCCTATTCAGCTGTTGGAATGATTAAAAACCAAATACTTAAATTCTTGTCGTCTCCTCAGGCATACAAACAGACTACAGATTACAACAACTCCAAACTAGGATTGTGTCCCAAATGGAACCTTATTTGGCACACAGAGAGGACGAGCCTCGACAAGCTTAGAGACCCACATAGGAGCAGTATAATGTAAAAAATGTCTTCTTAATTGCCTTCAAGTTTACTTATATACAGTTGAAGTCGGAAGTTGGAGTCATTAAAACTCGTTTTTCAACCACTCCACAAATTTCTTGTTAACAAACTATAGGTTTTGGAAAGTCGGTTAGGACATCTACTTTATGCATGACACAAGTAATTTTTACAACAATTGTTTACAGACAGATTATTTCACTTATAATTCCCTGTATCACAATTCCAGTGGGCCAGAAGTTTACATACCCTAAGATGACTGTCCCTTTAAACAGCTTGGAAAATTCCAGAAAATTATGTCATGGCTTTAGAAGCTTCTGATAGGCTAATTGACATAATTTGAGTCAATTGGAGGTGTACCTGTGGATGTATTTCAAGGCCTACCTTCAAACTCAGTGCCTCTTTGCTTGACATCATGGGAAAATCAAAAGAAATCAGCCAAGACCTCATAAAAACATTTGTAGACCTCCACAAGTCTGGTTCATCCTTGGAAGCAATTTCCAAATGCCTGAAGGTACCATGTTAATCTGTACAAACAATAGTACGCAAGTATAAACACCATGGGACCATGCAGCCGTCATACCACTCATGAAGGAGACGCATTCTGTCTCCTAGAGATGAACGTAATTTAGTGCAAAAAGTGCAAATCAATCCCAGAATAACAGCAAAGGACCTTGTGAAGATGCTGGAGGAAACATGTACAAAAGTATCTATATCGACAGTAAAACGAGTCCTATATCGACATAACCTGAAAGGCTGCTCAGCAAGGAAGAAGCATTTGATCCAAAACTGCCATAAAAAAGCCAGACTATGGTTTGCAACTGCAGATGGGGACAAAGATCATACTTTTTGGAGAAATGTCCTCTGGTCTGATGAAACAAAAATAGAACTGTTTGGCCATAATAACCATCGTTATGTTTGCAGGAAAAAGGGGGAGGCTTGCAAGCTGAAGAACACCATCCCAACCGTGAGGCACGGGGGTGGCATCATCATGTTGTGGGGGTGCTTTGCTGCAGGGGGGACTGGTGCACTTCACAAAATAGATGGCATCATGAGGAGGGAAAATTATGTGGATATATTGAAGCAACATCTCAAGACATCAGTCAGGAAGTTAAAGCTTGGTTGCAAATGGGTCTTCCAAATGGACAATGACCCCAAGCATACTTCCAAAGTGGTGGCAAAATGGTTTAAGGACAACAAAGTCAAGTTATTGGAGTGGCCATCACAAAGCCTTTGCCTCAATCCCATAGAACATTTGTGGCAGAACTGAAAAAGCCTGTTTGAGCAAGGAGGCCTATAAACCTGATTCAGTTACACCAGCTCTGTCAGGAGGAATGGGCCAAAATTCACCCAACTTATTGTGGGAAGCTTGTGGAAGGCTACCCGAAACGTTTGACCCAAGTTAAACAATTTAAAGGCAATTTCACCAAATACTAATTGAGTGTATGTAAACTTCTGACCCACTGGGAATGTGATGAAAGAAATAAAAGCTGGAATAAATCATCCTCTCTACTATTATTCTGACATTTCACATTCTTAAAATAAAGTGGTGATCCTAACTGACCTAAGACAGGGAATTTTTTCTAGAATGAAATGTCAGGAATTATGAAAAACTGAGTTTAAATGTATTTGGCTGACTTCAACTGTATATATAAATACACATATATATGGGGGATTGGAAATGATGCAGACAATTACATTGATAGAAGCCACAATCTGTCTGCAATATTAAAGCTGAACCCCCCCCCCCAATTAAAAAAGAAAAGCAACATTGGAGTTAAACACGTTTATTTGGGGTTCTGTTGGGGTGTAACAGCTGAACAAAACTCATGAGGTATTTACAAGTAACATTCGATAATCAATAGGTATTCTGTATCAATAGGTATTCAAAATGACCTCCAGCAGGCCACAAATGTGCATGTGTCTGCACAAACGGTCAGGAACAGACTCCATGAGGGTGGTATGAGGGCCCGACGTCCACAGGTGGGGGTTGTGCTTTACAGCCCAACACCGTGCAGGACGTTTGGCATTTGCCAGAGAACACCAAGATTGGCAAATTCGCCACTGGCGCCCTGTGCTCTTCACAGATGGAAGCAGGTTCACACTGAGCACATGAGCACATGTGACAGACGTGACAGAGTCTGGAGACGCCGTGGAGAACGTTCTGCTGCCTGCAACATCCTCCAGCATGACCGGTTTGGCGATGGGTCAGTCATGGTGTGGGGTGGCATTTCTTTGTGGGGCCGCACAGCCCTCCATGTGCTCGCCAGAGGTAGCCTGACTGCCATTAGGTACCGCGATGAGATCCTCAGACCCCTTGTGAGACCATATGCTGACACATGCACATTTGTGGCCTGCTGGAGGTCATTTTGCAGGGCTCTGGCAGTGCACCTCCTTGCACTAAGGCGGAGGTACCGGTCCTGCTGCTGGGTTGTTGCCCTCCTACGGCCTCCTCCACGTCTCCTGATGTACTGGCCTGTCTCCTGGTAGCGCCTGCATGCTCTGGACACTACGCTGACAGACACAGCAAACCTTTTTGCCACAGTTCGCATTGATGTGCCATCCTGGATGAACTGCACTACCTGAGCCACTTGTGTGGGTTGTAGACTCCGTCTCATGCTACCACTAGAGTGAGAGCACCGCCAGCATTCAAAAGTGACCAAAACATCAGCCAGGAAGCATAGGAACTGAGAAGTGGTCTGTGGTCACCACCTGCAGAATCACTCCTGTTTTGGGGGGTGTCTTGCTAATTGCCTATAATTTCCACCTGTTGTCTATTCCAGGTGCACAACAGCATGTGAAATTTATTGTCAATCAGTGTTGCTTCCTAAGTGGACAGTTTGATTTCACAGAACTGTGATTGATTTTGAGTTACACTGTGTTGTTTAAGTGTTCCCTTTATTTTTTTGAGCAGTGTATATAGCAACTGCCCATTTCCCCTTTAAAGAGCCCATAGAGAATCACCTTTTACTGCAGTGGGCTAAATCAGGGTCACATATGGTTATGGGTTTATAAAACAGAAGACACCTGTACCATGTCAGATATAGAGTTAAAATGTATTACATTTGTTGATGTATATTCATCACAGGAGACTGAAATGTAACAAAACTGTTAGACAAAGAAACATTGGAGTTTAAAAATATATATGTTTATTCATTATGAAATGTTAACATTCCACCCATGAGGCCACTAGGTCATTTAACTGCAGGAAACGGCTAGGAGAAGGGAGACCGACTCTCCTCTTTTTAATGCTCTCTATGCCCGTTGGAATACATTAAGATTAAGATGAAATTCGAATTATTCACACACTGTCCCACTTCTAGATGGATTTAAATTGTGACATTTCCAAATGACTCACAATGGCCCTCAGAAGCTTTTAAAATGGCGAATTCTCCATCTTGTCTCGTTTCTGGGTTCTACCGTCTAACAATGAGATTTTAGAGATGCTTTGAAATGACAAGCGACATCGTCAGACGACTAAATAGGAAAGCGGTGAACCAGACCAGATGGAAAATGTCATCTGTCACTGTAAAAGGCTTTCTGATGGTCTGAACGACCATCTACCAATTGCTAGATGGAACCAAGTGTTCAGTGCTATTGTGTTGTGTTCAACTTTATCAGTCACTCTTCTCTCTAGCCACTGTCTCCTTGGAAACAGCTGCAGTGTTCTGGCAACTGCTTCGGTCAAGTTCACCCAGTTTGTTACAGTTATTTATCAACACATAGCCACACTGCTATCTTCACCTTTCCCCTTCCATTCCACCTCATGATCATCCTTGTTACCTGTATACAGTGTGTCTGTCCGCCTATCGCTTTTGTTCTGTCTTTTGTTACAGACAGACAGAGGGGATGAGGGAAAAAGGCAGATCGGGAGGGAGAGAATAAGGCAAGGAGGGAGGGATGGTGAGAGAGAAGCAGGGAGAGAACAAGGGAAGGAGAAAAGTGAAAAAGTGAGAGGTAAGGTTTACAGAGGAGGTGTCAGGAAGTTGTGAAGGCTGTATTCCCTCTTCATCCACTGTTCTGTAATTAAGGTGTCACTATGTGACATTTAAATAAATATGTGATGAGCTCAGACTCTGTGTCTGCTGGAAACACTGTCCTCCTCCTGGAACTGCAGGCAGAGAGGGAGAGAAGGACGTGAAGGAGGGAGGAAGACAGGTGCATAATGGAGAGAGAAAGAGACAGGCAGAGGGAAATGAAAGATAGATGTACTCCTACAAAAAAAGGTGCCATCTGGAACCAAAAGGGCAGAACCCCTCCCTACATGGAACCTAAAAGAGTTATACCTGGATCCAGAAAGGGTTCTCCCATGTGGACAGCCGCAGAACCCCTTTGGAAACCTTTTGTCTAAGAGTGTGGTGTACAGATACAGAGAAAGTTATAAATGACCTGGAAGGAGAGAGGAGGTGACATAAAAGCATAATATGCCGTTTACAATGTTTATCAGGAAAACAAGACAGAGACTAAGAAGACTGAGGTAAACATATGGGGGGGGGGAATATAATGACAACCCTCAAATTTATTGGACAATTATAACAATAGACAACAAATGCTGGCGGGCAATAGCTGTTTCCATTAACTTGTCCAGTCATTTTTTTCTCAACATTTAGAAACTGACTATAATACTTAATGGAAAGACCTGTAAATAGAGAAACAAGGACACTTCCTCCTTTACTCCACATTGACTCAGAGAACAATCTTGCCCATCCAACTTTTTCATATTTTTTTATATATTTGCCTGTCTGACTTCTTTACGCGGCCAACCACACAAATCCTGAATAATAATCTATCCACCTCTACAAGTTCCAGGCCCATTAGCAGGACAGTAATATGGTGGATTTCCACATCCGGCGCCGACAGACATGGCCGCCTCGCTTCGCGTTCTTAGGAAACTATGCAGTATTTAGTTTTTTTGTGTATTATTTCTTACATTGTTACCCCAGGAAATCTTAAGTTTTATTACATACAGCCGGGAGGAACTATTGGATATAAGAGCAACGTCAACTCACCAACATTACGACCAGGAATACGACATTCCCGGAGTGGATCCTCTGTTTGGTCCACCACCCAGGACAATGGATCGGATCCCAGCAGGTGACCCAAAACAACAGCGCCGCAGAAGGGGTAGACGGAGCGGTCTTTTGGTCAGGCTCCGTAGATGGGCACTTCGCCCACCGCTCCCGAGTATACCACTTGCCAATGTCCAGTCTCTTGACAACAAGGTAGACGAAATCCGAGCAAGCGTTGCCCTCCAGAGAGACATCAGAGATTGCAACATTCTCTGCTTCACGGAAACATGGCTCACTCAGTATACGTTATCAGAGTCGGTACATCCACCAGGTTTCTTCACGCCTCGCGCCGACAGAAACAAACATCTCTCTGATAAGAAGAAGGGCGGGGGTGTATGCCTCATGATTAAGTAGTCGTGGTGTGATCATTACAACATACAGGAACTCAAGTCCTTTTGTTCACCTGACCTAGAATTGTGTATGTCGTTGTGTATGTGTATGTCGTTACGCCACATGGGACTGGTTTCGGTTTGTTTGTTCAGTGTTTTTTATGTGTAGGTTTTTTTCCCTGTTCGTGCGTTCTCGTGTGTTATGTGAGTCCGTCGTTCAGATCTGTCTACACCGTTTATTTGTTTTGTTAGTGTATTAGTCAAGTTCGTGTTTTTCGTTAATAAATCATGTCAACAAACTCCGCTGCATTTTGGTTCGATCCCTGCTCATCCTCTTCTGATGAAGAGGAGGAGGAAAGCCGTTACACCTTTCGGCAAATCTGACCACGACTCCCTTTTGTTGCTCCCAGCCTATAGACAGAAACTAAAACAGGAAATGCCCCTGCTCATTTCTGTTCAACGCTGGTCCGACCAATCTGATTCCACGCTTCAAGATTGCTTCGATCACGTGGACTGGGATATGTTCCGGATAGCGTCGATCAACAACATTGATGTATACGCTGATTCGGTGAGCGAGTTTATTAGTGATGTTGTACCCACGGTGACTATTAAAACCTTGCCCAACCAGAAACCGTGGATTGATGGCAGCATTTGCGCAAAACTGAAAGCGCGAACCACTGCTTTTAATCATGGCAAGGCGACCAGAAACATGACCGAATACAAACAGTGTAGCTATTCCCTCTGCAAGGCAATCAAACAAGCTAAGCGTCAGTATAGAAACAAAGTAGATTCGCAATTCAACGGCTCAGATGACAATCGCAATCACACTGCACACTGCCCTAACCACTCTGGACAAGAGGAATACCTATGTAAGAATGCTGTTCATCGACTACAGTTCAGCATTTAACACCATAGTACACTCCAAACTCATCACTAAGCTCAAAGCCCTGGGTCTCGACCCCGCCCTGTGCAACTGGGTCCTGGACATTCTGATGGGACGCCCCCAGGTAGGAAAACACCATCTCCACCCCACTGATCCTCAACACTGGGGCCCCACAAAGGTGCGTTCTCAGCCCTCTCCTGTACTCCCTGTTCACCCATGACTGCGTGGCCATGCACGCCTCCAACTCAATCATCAAGTTTGTAGATGACACTACAGCGGTAGGCTTGATTACCAACAACGATGAGACGGCCTACAGGGAGGAAGTGTTGGCCCTCGGAGTGTGGTGTCAGAAAAATAACCTCACACTCAATGTCAACAAAACAAAGGAGATGATCGTTAACTTCTGGAAACAGCAGAGGGAGCACCCCCCTATCCACACCCCCCTATCCACATAAGTTCCTCGGCGTACACATCACGGACAAACTGAAATGGTCCACCCACACAGACCGTGTGGTGAAGAAGGCACAACAGCGCAACCTCAGGAGGCTGAAGAAATTTGGCTTGTCACCAAAATCACTCACAATCTTTTACAGATGCACAATCGAGAGGATCCTGTCGGGCTGTATCACCGCCTGGTACGGCAACTGCTCCGCCCACAACCGTAAGGCTCTCCAGAGGGTAGTGAGGTCTGCACAATGCATCACCGGGGGAAAACTACCTGCCCTCCAGGACACCTACACCACCCGATGTCACAGGAAGGCCATAAAGATCATCAAGGACAACAACCACCTGAGCCACTGCCTGTTCACCCCGTTATCATCCAGAAGGCGAGGTCAGTTCAGGTGCATCAAAGCAGGGACCGAGAGACTGAAAAACAGCTTCTATCTCAAGGCCATCAGACTGTTAAACAGCCTTCACTAACATTTAGTGGCTGCTGCCAACATACTGACTCAAATCTCTCGCCACTTTAATAACTCAAAATTGGATGTAATAAATGTATCACTAGTCACTTTAAACAATGTCACTTTATATAATGTTTACATACCCTACATTACTCATCTCATATGTATATACTGTACTCTATACCATCTACTGCATTTTGCCTATGCCGTTCAGCCATCACTCATTGATATATTCTTATGTACATATTCTTATTCATTCCTTTACACTTGTGTGTGTATAAGGTAGCTGTTGTGAAATTGTTTGATTACTCGTTAGATATTACTGCATGGTCGGAACTAGAAGCACAAGCATTTCACTACACTCGCATTAACATCTGCTAATCATGTGTATGTGACCAATAACATTTGATTTGATTTGATGTGTCATGCTACATCAGCATGGATTTCTAGTGGCATGCATATGAATTATAATAATGCGTGAGCACGGAGGAAGTTGTGTCCATTGTTTCTGTGTTTGGCATTTCGCTTCCATGTATTTTAAAAGCATTGGAAAATGAGGTGGATAGGCCATTTTGACAGCTCTGTGGTCCTGTGTGGTTCTGTTGGTAGAACATGGCACCTGCAATGCCAGGGTTGTGGGTTTGATTCCCACGGGGGACCAATGAAAATGTATACACTCACTACTGTAAGTTGCTCTGGATAAGAGCGTCTGCTAAATGACAAAAATGTAAAAAAAATCTCTCTGTAGGTCATAAAAACATGTGTTCAATGGATAACACAGTTAGAAAACAACACTGTTGTCAGCCTATCTTCGAACAAGATAGTTAGTTCCTGACCTGACCCCAGTCCAGACAGAGAGGCAGACTAACTGCTTATTATTGTTTTATGATATTATTATTATGACCTCCCTCCGTTCTCAACATTAAGCTGCAGGTTCATGCTGAGACTTCCTTCATTACCAGATGTTGTCACCTCTATACTGTGACAACATCTCTTTCTGTGTGTGTGTGTGTGTGATTGTTTGTGTGTGTGACAGCCATCCTTCTCTGTTACCAGATGTTCATTTAGTCTACACTATTACAACTTCTGTGTGTTTGTGTGTGTGTGTGTGTGCGTGTGTGTGTGTGTGTGTGTGTGTGTGTGCGTGCGTGCGTGCGTGCGTGCGTGCGTGTGTGTGTGTGTGTGTGTGTGTGCATGCGTGCGTGCGTGTGTGCACATGTGTGTGTGCACGTGTGTGTGATTTTGCAGAGTGCTGAGCTGGGCTGAGCTGTATGGGAATCTGTGAATATTCCTTGTGGCGGATGAATCAGAATTAGTTGGGTAACATAGATAATTAAGATGTTTTATTTGCATAATATGCTTCTGTGAGATACTTGTCATTAGAATGTATCCTTTTGGACTATAGTGTTGGTAGTTGCACTTTTCCCCTTAGCTGGGGCTCAGTCACTTGGGGCCCAGAGAGGCGAGAGGTCAGGCTTGTCTTTCACATGTCCCTGGTGCTATGCAGAATATCAGAAAGGGAAGAGGACAGAATGGAACATTGTCTTCATATGTGAATGTGTCTTTACCTCTTCTTAAACCATGTGAAAGGATGGCGTGATTAATGGGGAACCAATTACTTGTCTCCACAATGTCTGTGCGCCATTCACTCCCTCCTTTTCCCATTGGGGGGAGGTGTATGGCAGTGTCTGAAAACATTGTATGTCCTCTCTCATCTTACACTTATCCTGGGATAGTGTATGACCTAGAGGCTCACTCCCCTCAGTGAGCTTGTCCAGGAGTGGGGTCAAGAGGGGGTTTACTTGAGATGGGAGTATCTAGAGTTGACAATTGATATATGCCATTGGATGAGTTGGTGTTTTTGTACTATGAAGTACCAGGAACGAGATTAGAACCTCGTCTGAGGGACAAAACGGAACGATAATTTATAGCGAATGTTATCAATGCTCCTTTCTCAAGAAAAGGTTTTTATTTGTGAACTGTTCTTAAAACCTGTTGGGCTGCAAGCCCAAAGTCGGGATCAATATGACAACAGCCACTTCAAGTGCAGGGCGCGAAATTCAAAAGATTAAAAAATATATATATTTAACTTTCACACATTAACAAGTCCAATACAGCATATGAAAGGTACACATCTTGTAAATCAAGCCAACATGTCCGATTTTTAAAATGTTTTACAGGGAAGACAAAATCTGTAAATCTATTAGCTAACCACGTTAGCAAAAGACACCACTTTTCTAACTCCATCAGTTTTTTACTCCATCACTAGCTATCACAAATTCGACCAAATAAAGAAATAAATAGCCACTAACCAAGAAAAAACTTCATCAGATGACAGTCTGATAACATATTTATTGTATAGCATATGTTTGTTTTGAAAAATGTGCATATTTCAGGTATAAATCATAGTTTACATTTCAGCTACAATCAGAAATTGCACCGAAAGCAGCCATAATATTTACAGACACCAACGTCAAATACCTAATTATTCATCATAAAACATTTCTGAAAAATACATAGTGTAAAGCAATTGAAAGACAGGCATCTTGTGATTCTAGACAATATTTCCAATTTATTGAATGTTTTACAGCGCAAACAAAATGTAGCGTGATATTAGCATAGCCACAATAGCCAGAAACACTTGGGCGCCCTCGACCAGTCAACATGCACGACAGATATTAGAAATAGCATCATAAAATGTTTCTTACTTTTGGTGGTCTTCCGTCAGAATGTTGGATAAGGTGTCCTTTGTCCAGAATAGTCGTTGTTTTGATCTGGAACGGCAAATATCCCTCTTCATTTAGCATGGGCACTTGCCAAGTGACACGGATTACTCCAACATCAACAAAGTTAGAAAACGGAACACGGCAAAACTCCCGAAAAAGTTTCAATAATCTGATTAAACTATATTGAAAAAACATACGTTACGATGATATGGTGACATGTATCAAATCAAATCTAAGACGGAGATGTTCGTCTTTCATAACGACAGCTAAACAGAAGCCAAATCCGTGTCCTCTTTCGCGCGCTCCAGAAACAGGAAATGGACGGTCACGTCAAACAAAGACCTTTTATTCCACCTCTGACCAAGATAGACACAACATTTCTTCTCTCACCGCATCTTGACAACCAGGGGAAGGCGTAGGAAGTGTTTGTAGACTCCTACGTAACACGCCCATGTATAGGCATGCAGTTGAACAGAGCATAGATTTCTGACATTTCACTTCCTGGTCAGGAAAAGTGCTGCAGAGGGATTTCTGTTTCACTCAGAGAAATAATTCAAACGTTTTTAGAAACTAGAGAGTGTTTTCTATCCAATTGTAATAATAATATGCATATTGTAGGAGCAAGAATTGAGTACGACGCCGTTTGAAATGGGCACATATTATCTGGCTACTCAATATGCCCCCTGCAGCCATAAGAAGTTAAGATCTGTGGTTCGTCAGTGTAAGTTGAGAGGGGTGTATCTTGGCTATAAAAGATCTTTGTACTTTTCTGGTGGTACTTCTCAACGGTTCATTAGAAATAGTGAATTGTTGAAAGTCAAATGCTATTGCAAAGCTTATTATTATTAAAGATGTAGTTTAAGTACAACTCTGACTGGTGTGTAGTTTGTAACTCTCCTCATTTGGTAAAGCAGAAAGATGCCACCACATCCCGTGGAAGCCTGATTTTCTAAGGACCTCCTTGGTTCAGGTGCAGCATGAGATCCCTGCGTGTGTGTGTGTGTGTGTGTGTGTGTGTGTGTGTGTGTGTGTGTGTGTGTGTGTGTGTGTGTGTGTGTGTGTGTGTGTGTGTGTGTGTGTGTTTGTATGTGTGCATTTGATGAGTATTATAACACTAGTTGTTTGGATATTGGATGCTGATTGGACGAGCAGCGTTCCAAGCCGTGCTCTACTGTATATGTAGATTCATGGCTCTGTACAGTACAGCTCCAATGCACATACATGTTTAAACAAAAGTAGCTAATTCTGTCCAGTTCTGTCCTCTCTCCCTCTCTCTCTCTCTCTCTGTCGCTCTCTCTGTTTCCCTCTGTCCCACTCTCTCCCTCTAACAGAGCATCCCACCAGACCCCCATAGTGCTCAGTCAGCACATCACAACCCATTATAGCTGTCACCACGAGGATGGTTCTGCTCCGGCTCAGCACAGAGCCCTGGCTGCCTCAGTGGCACCACATCCACCCACATGCTGCCAATCAGTCAGGTCCAATCAGACCCCATTGTCCACACTATTACCACGCTAACCAGGCACTTCAGGGGTTCCAGAACAGTCGCAGCGGGAACTGTCGGTCCACTGCACCAAGCCTCTTGCACACTTGCGCACGCACGCACGCACGCACGCACGCACGCACACACACACACACACACACACACACACACACACACACACACACACACACACACACACACACACACACACACACACACACACACACACTCTAGCTTAGTGGCTCTGGAACAAAACGCTAAACTAAAGGGGTTTTTACACCAAATTGGTTTGGAGCGGTTTTTCTGAAGTCTGGTACGTTTACCCCCTTAGTCCGGTTCATTTGGACTGATGTGGACACTCTATCCGCATTCAGGAGCACTCTAAACATCGCACTGTGGTTCACTCAAAAAGGGTAGTCTCTGTTCGATTCAATTCAATTCGCACCATGGTGCTGTTCGCTGCAGATGAGAACACAGTCCAGACCAAACACAGGAAAAGAACCAGAGTCGTGCATTATTATTGGTTGTTTGACTGCAAGCATTTGATGAAATGCACGCAACATCATATCTTGAGATCTCTGAAACATTTTGAGTAGCAGTGCATTTATGAGTGCATCCGATGCAGATACGTGACGGGGCTATACCGGGGACAGCAGCATACCACCCTGCATACCACTACTGGCTTGCTTCTGAAGCTAAGCAGGGTTGGTCCTGGTCAGTCCCTGGATGGGAGACCAGATGCTGCTGGAAGTGGTGTTGGAGGGCCAGTAGGAGGCACTCTTTCCTTTGGTCTAAAAAATATCCCAATACCCCAGGGCAGTGATTGGGGACACTGCCCTGTGTAGGGTGCTGTCTTTCGGATGGGACGTTAAACGGGTGTCCTGACTCTCTGAGGTCATTAAAGATCCCATGGCACTTATCGTAAGAGTAGGGGTGTTAACCCCGGTGTCCTGGCTAAATTCCCAATCTGGCCCTCAAACCATCATGGTCACCTAATAATCCCCAGTTTACAATTGGCTCATTCATCCCCCTCCTCTCCCCTGTAACTATTCCCCAGGTCGTTGCTGCAAATGAGAACGTGTTCTCAGTCAACTTACCTGGTAAAATAACGGTAAATAAATAAATAATAAAATATAGACTACTGAATATAGCCTATTCAGGTCAGAGTTAGAGAGGCTATTGCCATTCAATAAACAAATTACATGTATTTTTGTTCAGGAATTTTTGTTTGTTTGATATTTGGCAATTTGAAACCAACTGAACCAAATGTAAATAATATAATGTAACAAATAGTTTAACTCATGTAACAAATGATCTGAACTAAAGCTCAAAACTGTGTGAAAACCCTAATATTCATCACAGACTAAGACAGAGTTTGTGTGTTTATGTGATCATCAGACAGAGAGAGAGGAGACAGGAATGAGGTTAGGATGGATGGAGGGAGGGAGGAATGGATGGAGGGATGGAAGAATGAATGGATGGATGAAATAGAAGTACTTTAAGCTCTTCAAATAAAACTATCCTGTTAAGAGAAAGGCACGGAGAGAGATGAAGGTAGCACTACTGTCTGTCTGTCTGTCTTCCCTATGCAGCACTCACTTTGTTCTCAGGCATCCTTCAGATAGTTTGAGATTCATATTCCCCCCCCCCCCTCCCTCTCACCGTCTCAGCAGGTCCATTTTCTCACCGTCTCAGTGGGGGCCATTTTCTCTCCATCTCAGGGGGGGCCATTTTCTCTCCGTCTCAGGGGGGGCCATTTTCTCTTCGTCTCAGGGGGGGCCATTTTCTCTCCGTCTCAGGGGGGGCCATTTTCTCTCCGTCTCAGGGGGGGCCATTTTCTCTCCGTCTCAGTGGGGGCCATTTTCTCTTCGTCTCAGGGGAGCCATTTTCTCTCCGTCTCAGGGGGGGCCATTTTCTCTCCGTCTCAGGGGGGGCCATTTTCTCTCCGTCTCAGTGGGGGCCATTTTCTCTCCGTCTCAACGGGGGCCATTTTCTCACCGTCTCAGAGCGGGCCATTTTCTCACCGTCTCAGGGGGGGCCATTTTCTCTCCGTCTCAGGGGGGGCCATTTTCTCTCCGTCCCAGGGGGGGCCATTTTCTCTCCGTCTCAGGGGGGGCCATTTTCTCTCCGTCTCAGGGGGGGGGGCATTTTCTCTCCGTCTCAGGGGGGGCCATTTTCTCACCGTCTCAGCGGGGGCCATTTTCTCTCCGTCTCAGGGGGACAGAGGAGAGGAGAGGAGCTCTCTGTTTCTCTGAATTATTTAGATCTAGTCTCCTCAGCTTCATCAGTGGTTTCTGCAGGTTAGTCCATCTTCAGAAGGAGTCTTGATCTGCATCTCAAATGGCTCCCTATTCCCTAAATACTGCACTATGTCGGGAATAGGGTGCCATTTGGGACACCGTCTCGGTCTTAATATGACCATTCGAAAATTACAGAGCCAGTCCACTTCACTGCATCACCCCCGTGGTCACTGTGTAATCCTCATCACCCCCCTCATCATCAACCCTGTGGTCACTGCATAATCCTCATCACCCCCCTCATCATCACCACTGTGGTCACAGCGAAATCACCAACCTCATCATCACCCCCGTGTCACTGTGTAATCCTCATCACCACCCCCATCATCACCACCGTGGTTACTGTGAAATCACCAACCTCATCATCACCCCCGTGGTCACTGCGTAATCCTCATCACCACCCCCGTGGTCACTGCATAATCCTCATCACCATCCTCATCATCACCCCCGTGGTCACTGCAAAATCACCAACCTCATCATCACCCCCGTGGTCACTGCGTAATCCTCATCACCACCCCCGTGGTCACTGCATAATCCTCATCACCATCCTCATCATC
>NC_074680.1:22963950-23022609 GCF_029448725.1 Salvelinus fontinalis
TACCAACCCTACTGGCACAACACATCTGATTGGCTGAAACGCATTTTGAAGGAAAGAAATTCCACAAATGAACTTTTAACAAGGCACACCTGTTAATTGAAATGCATTCCAGGTGACTACCTCATGAAGCTGTATGAGAGAATGCCAAGAGTGTGCAAAGCTGTCATCAAGGCAAAGGGTGGCTGCTTTGAAAAATCTCAAATCTCAAATATATTTAGATTTGTTTAACAATTTTTGGGTTACAACGTGATTCCAAATGTGTCATTTCATAGTTTTGATGTCTTCACTATTATTCTACAATGTAGAAAATAGTAAAAATAAAGAAAAACCCTTGAATGAGTAGGTGCTCATTCTGCTGCAACCTCAGACACTAAATCACTAACACTATGTCATCCTGCTGCAACCTCAGACACTAAATCACTAACACTATGTCATCCTGCTGCAACCTCAGACACTAAATCACTAACACTATGTCATCCTGCTGCAACCGCAGACACTAAATCACTAACACTATGTCATCCTGCTGCAACTTCAGACACTAAATCACTAACACTATGTCCTCCTGCTGCAACCTCAGACACTAAATCACTAACACTATGTCATCCTGCTGCAACATCAGACACTAAATCACTAACACTATGTCATCCTGCTGCAACCTCAGACACTAAATCACTAACATTATGTCATCCTGCTGCAACCGCAGACACTAAATCACTAACACTATGTCATCCTGCTGCAACCTCAGACACTAAATCACTAACACTATGTGATCCTGCTGCAACCTCAGACACTAAATCACTAACACTATGTCATCCTGCCAACCTCAGACACTAAATCACTAACACTATGTCATCCTGCTGCAACCACAGACACTAAATCACTAACACTATGTCATCCTGCTGCAACCTCAGACACTAAATCACTAACACTATGTCATCCTGCTGCAACCTCAGACACTAAATCACTAACACTATGTCATCCTGCTGCAACCGCAGACACTAAATCACTAACACTATGTCATCCTGCTGCAACCGCAGACACTAAATCACTAACACTATGTCATCCTGCTGCAACCTCATACACTAAATCACTAACACTATGTCATCCTGCTGCAACCTCAGACACTAAATCACTAACACTATGTCATCCTGCTGCAACCGCAGACACTAAATCACTAACACTATGTCATCCTTCTGCAACCTCAGACACTAAATCACTAACACTATGTCATCCTGCTGCAACCTCAGACACTAAATCACTAACACTATGTCATCCTGCTGCAACCTCAGACACTAAATCACTAACACTATGTCATCCTGCTGCAACCTCAGACACTAAATCACGAAGACTATGTCATCCTGCTGCAACCTCAGACACTAAATCACTAACACTATGTCATCCTGCTGCAACCGCAGACACTAAATCACTAACACTATGTCATCATGCTGCAACCTCAGACACTAAATCACTAACACTATGTCATCCTGCTGCAACCTCAGACACTAAATCACTAACACTATGTCATCCTGCTGCAACCTCAGACACTAAATCACTAACACTATGTCATCCTGCTGCAACCGCAGACACTAAATCACTAACACTATGTCATCCTGCTGCAACCGCAGACACTAAATCACTAACACTATGTCATCCTGCTGCAACCTCATACACTAAATCACTAACACTATGTCATCCTGCTGCAACCTCAGACACTAAATCACTAACACTATGTCATCCTGCTGCAACCGCAGACACTAAATCACTAACACTATGTCATCCTTCTGCAACCTCAGACACTAAATCACTAACACTATGTCATCCTGCTGCAACCTCAGACACTAAATCACTAACACTATGTCATCCTGCTGCAACCTCAGACACTAAATCACTAACACTATGTCATCCTGCTGCAACCTCAGACACTAAATCACGAACACTATGTCATCCTGCTGCAACCTCAGACACTAAATCACTAACACTATGTCATCCTGCTGCAACCGCAGACACTAAATCACTAACACTATGTCATCATGCTGCAACCTCAGACACTAAATAACTAACACTATGTCATCCTGCTGAGACCTCAGACACTAAATCACTAACACTATGTCATCCTGCTGCAACCTCAGACACTAAATCACTAACACTATGTCATCCTGCTGCAACCGCCGACACTAAATCACTAACACTATGTCATCCTGCTGCAACCTCAGACACTAAATCACTAACACTATGTCATCCTGCTGCAACCTCAGAAACTAAATCACTAACACTATGTCATCCTGCTGCAACCTCAGACACTAAATCACTAACACTATGTCATCCTGCTGCAACCTCAGACACTAAATCACCAACACTATGTCATCCTGCTGCAACCTCAGACACTAAATCACTAACACTATGTCATCCTGCTGCAACCGCAGACACTAAATCACTAACACTATGTCATCCTGCTGCAACCTCAGACAATAAATCACTAACACTATGTCATCCTGCTGCAACCTCAGACACTAAATCACGAACACTATGTCATCCTGCTGCAACCTCAGACACTAAATCACTAACACTATGTCATCCTGCTGCAACATCAGACACTAAATCACTAACACTATGTCATCCTGCTGCAACTGCAGACACTAAATCACTAACACTATGTCATCCTGCTGCAACCTCAGACACTAAATCACTAACACTATGTCATCCTGCTGCAACCTCAGACACTAAATCACTAACACTATGTCATCCTGCTGCAACCTCAGACACTAAATCACTAACACTATGTCATCCTGCTGCAACATCAGACACTAAATCACTAACACTATGTTATCCTGCTGCAACCTCAGACACTAAATCACTAACACTATGTAATCCTGCTGCAACCTCAGACACTAAATCACTAACACTATGTAATCCTGCTGCAACCTCAGACACTAAATCACTAACACTATGTCATCCTGCTGCAACCTCAGACACTAAATCACTAACACTATGTCATCCTGCTGCAACCTCAGACACTAAATCACTAACACTATGTCATCCTGCTGCAACCTCAGACACTAAATCACTAACACTATGTCATCCTGCTGCAACATCAGACACTAAATCACTAACACTATGTCATCCTGCTGCAACCTCAGACACTAAATCACTAACACTATGTGATCCTGCTGCAACCTCAGACACTAAATCACTAACACTATGTCATCCTGCCAACCTCAGACACTAAATCACTAACACTATGTCATCCTGCTGCAACCACAGACACTAAATCACTAACACTATGTCATCCTGCTGCAACCTCAGACACTAAATCACTAACACTATGTCATCCTGCTGCAACCGCAGACACTAAATCACTAACACTATGTCATCCTGCTGCAACCTCAGACACTAAATCACTAACACTATGTCATCCTGCTGCAACCGCCGACACTAAATCACTAACACTATGTCATCCTGCTGCAACCTCAGACACTAAATCACTAACACTATGTCATCCTGCTGCAACCTCAGACACTAAATCACTAACACTATGTCATCCTGCTGCAACCTCAGACACTAAATCACTAACACTATGTCATCCTGCTGCAACCTCAGACACTAAATCACCAACACTATGTCATCCTGCTGCAACCTCAGACACTAAATCACTAACACTAAGTCATCCTGCTGCAACCGCAGACACTAAATCACTAACACTATGTCATCCTGCTGCAACCTCAGACAATAAATCACTAACACTATGTCATCCTGCTGCAACCTCAGACACTAAATCACGAACACTATGTCATCCTGCTGCAACCTCAGACACTAAATCACTAACACTATGTCATCCTGCTGCAACATCAGACACTAAATCACTAACACTATGTCATCCTGCTGCAACTGCAGACACTAAATCACTAACACTATGTCATCCTGCTGCAACCTCAGACACTAAATCACTAACACTATGTCATCCTGCTGCAACCTCAGACACTAAATCACTAACACTATGTCATCCTGCTGCAACCTCAGACACTAAATCACTAACACTATGTCATCCTGCTGCAACATCAGACACTAAATCACTAACACTATGTTATCCTGCTGCAACCTCAGACACTAAATCACTAACACTATGTAATCCTGCTGCAACCTCAGACACTAAATCACTAACACTATGTAATCCTGCTGCAACCTCAGACACTAAATCACTAACACTATGTCATCCTGCTGCAACCTCAGACACTAAATCACTAACACTATGTCATCCTGCTGCAACCTCAGACACTAAATCACTAACACTATGTCATCCTGCTGCAACCTCAGACACTAAATCACTAACACTATGTCATCCTGCTGCAACATCAGACACTAAATCACTAACACTATGTCATCCTGCTGCAACCTCAGACACTAAATCACTAACACTATGTGATCCTGCTGCAACCTCAGACACTAAATCACTAACACTATGTCATCCTGCCAACCTCAGACACTAAATCACTAACACTATGTCATCCTGCTGCAACCACAGACACTAAATCACTAACACTATGTCATCCTGCTGCAACCTCAGACACTAAATCACTAACACTATGTCATCCTGCTGCAACCGCAGACACTAAATCACTAACACTATGTCATCCTGCTGCAACCGCAGACACTAAATCACTAACACTATGTCATCCTGCTGCAACCTGATACACTAAATCACTAACACTATGTCATCCTGCTGCAACCTCAGACACTAAATCACTAACACTATGTCATCCTGCTGCAACCTCAGACACTAAATCACTAACACTATGTCATCCTGCTGCAACCGCAGACACTAAATCACTAACACTATGTCATCCTGCTGCAACCTCAGACACTAAATCACTAACACTATGTCATACTGCTGCAACCTCAGACACTAAATCACTAACACTATGTCATCCTGCTGCAACCGCAGACACTAAATCACTAACACTATGTCATCCTTCTGCAACCTCAGACACTAAATCACTAACACTATGTCATCCTGCTGCAACCTCAGACACTAAATCACTAACACTATGTCATCCTGCTGCAACCTCAGACACTAAATCACTAACACTATGTCATCCTGCTGCAACCTCAGACACTAAATCACTAACACTATGTCATCCTGCTGCAACCTCAGACACTAAATCACTAACACTATGTCATCCTGCTGCAACTGCAGACACTAAATCACTAACACTATGTCATCATGCTGCAACCTCAGACACTAAATAACTAACACTATGTCATCCTGCTGAGACCTCAGACACTAAATCACTGACACTATGTCATCCTGCTGAAACCTCAGACACTAAATCACTAACACTATGTCATCCTGCTGCAACCGCCGACACTAAATCACTAACACTATGTCATCCTGCTGCAACCTCAGACACTAAATCACTAACACTATGTCATCCTGCTGCAACCTCAGACACTAAATCACAAACACTATGTCATCCTGCTGCAACCTCAGACACTAAATCACTAACACTATGTCATCCTGCTGCAACCTCAGACACTAAATCACTAACACTATGTCATCCTGCTGCAACCTCAGACACTAAATCACCAACACTATGTCATCTTGCTGCAACCTCAGACACTAAATCACTAACACTATGTCATCCTGCTGCAACCGCAGACACTAAATCACTAACACTATGTCATCCTGCTGCAACCTCAGACAATAAATCACTAACACTATGTCATCCTGCTGCAACCTCAGACACTAAATCACGAACACTATGTCATCCTGCTGCAACCTCAGACACTAAATCACTAACACTATGTCATCCTGCTGCAACATCAGACACTAAATCACTAACACTATGTCATCCTGCTGCAACTGCAGACACTAAATCACTAACACTATGTCATCCTGCTGCAACCTCAGACACTAAATCACTAAAACTATGTCATCCTGCTGCAACATCAGACACTAAATCACTAACACTATGTCATCCTGCTGCAACCTCAGACACTAAATCACTAACACTTTGTCATCCTGCTGCAACATCAGACACTAAATCACTAACACTATGTCATCCTGCTGCAACCTCAGACACTAAATCACTAACACTATGTCATCCTGCTGCAACCTCAGACACTAAATCACTAACACTATGTCATCCTGCTGCAACCTCAGACACTAAATCACTAACACTATGTCATCCTGCTGCAACCTCAGACACTAAATCACTAACACTTTGTCATCCTGCTGCAACATCAGACACTAAATCACTAACACTATGTCATCCTGCTGCAACCTCAGACACTAAATCACTAACACTATGTCATCCTGCTGCAACCTCAGACACTAAATCACTAACACTATGTCATCCTGCTGCAACCTCAGACACTAAATCACTAACACTATGTTATCCTGCTGCAACCTCAGACACTAAATCACTAACACTATGTCATCCTGCTGCAACCTCAGACACTAAATCACTAACACTATGTAATCCTGCTGCAACCTCAGACACTAAATCACTAACACTATGTCATCCTGCTGCAACCTCAGACACTAAATCACTAACACTATGTCATCCTGCTGCAACCTCAGACACTAAATCACTAACACTATGTCATCCTGCTGCAACCTCAGACACTAAATCACTAACACTATGTCATCCTGCTGCAACATCAGACACTAAATCACTAACACTATGTCATCCTGCTGCAACCTCAGACACTAAATCACTAACACTTTGTCATCCTGCTGCAACATCAGACACTAAATCACTAACACTATGTCATCCTGCTGCAACCTCAGACACTAAATCACTAACACTATGTCATCCTGCTGCAACCTCAGACACTAAATAACTAACACTATGTCATCCTGCTGCAACCTCAGACACTAAATCACTAACACTATGTTATCCTGCTGCAACCTCAGACACTAAATCACTAACACTATGTCATCCTGCTGCAACCTCAGACACTAAATCACTAACACTATGTAATCCTGCTGCAACCTCAGACACTAAATCACTAACACTATGTCATCCTGCTGCAACCTCAGACACTAAATCACTAACACTATGTCATCCTGCTGCAACCTCAGACACTAAATCACTAACACTATGTCATCCTGCTGCAACCTCAGACACTAAATAACTAACACTATGTCATCCTGCTGCAACCTCAGACACTAAATCACTAACACTATGTTATCCTGCTGCAACCTCAGACACTAAATCACTAACACTATGTCATCCTGCTGCAACCTCCGACACTAAATCACTAACACTATGTAATCCTGCTGCAACCTCAGACACTAAATCACTAACACTATGTCATCCTGCTGCAACCTCAGACACTAAATCACTAACACTATGTCATCCTGCTGCAACCTCAGACACTAAATCACTAACACTATGTCATCCTGCTGCAACCTCAGACACTAAATCACTAACACTATGTCATCCTGCTGCAACCTCAGACACTAAATCACTAACACTATGTCATCCTGCTGCAACCTCAGACACTAAATCACTAACACTATGTGATCCTGCTGCAACCTCAGACACTAAATCACTAACACTATGTCATCCTGCCAACCTCAGACACTAAATCACTAACACTATGTCATCCTGCTGCAACCACAGACACTAAATCACTAACACTATGTCATCCTGCTGCAACCTCAGACACTAAATCACTAACACTATGTCATCCTGCTGCAACCTCAGACACTAAATCACTAACACTATGTCATCCTGCTGCAACCGCAGACACTAAATCACTAACACTATGTCATCCTGCTGCAACCGCAGACACTAAATCACTAACACTATGTCATCCTGCTGCAACCTCATACACTAAATCACTAACACTATGTCATCCTGCTGCAACCTCAGACACTAAATCACTAACACTATGTCATCCTGCTGCAACCTCAGACACTAAATCACTAACACTATGTCATCCTGCTGCAACCGCAGACACTAAATCACTAACACTATGTCATCCTGCTGCAACCTCAGACACTAAATCACTAACACTATGTCATACTGCTGCAACCTCAGACACTAAATCACTAACACTATGTCATCCTGCTGCAACCGCAGACACTAAATCACTAACACTATGTCATCCTTCTGCAACCTCAGACACTAAATCACTAACACTATGTCATCCTGCTGCAAACTCAGACACTAAATCACTAACACTATGTCATCCTGCTGCAACCTCAGACACTAAATCACTAACACTATGTCATCCTGCTGCAACCTCAGACACTAAATCACTAACACTATGTCATCCTGCTGCAACCTCAGACACTAAATCTCTAACACTATGTCATCCTGCTGCAACTGCAGACACTAAATCACTAACACTATGTCATCATGCTGCAACCTCAGACACTAAATAACTAACACTATGTCATCCTGCTGAGACCTCAGACACTAAATCACTAACACTATGTCATCCTGCTGAAACCTCAGACACTAAATCACTAACACTATGTCATCCTGCTGCAACCGCCGACACTAAATCACTAACACTATGTCATCCTGCTGCAACCTCAGACACTAAATCACTAACACTATGTCATCCTGCTGCAACCTCAGACACTAAATCACTAACACTATGTCATCCTGCTGCAACCTCAGACACTAAATCACCAACACTATGTCATCTTGCTGCAACCTCAGACACTAAATCACTAACACTATGTCATCCTGCTGCAACCGCAGACACTAAATCACTAACACTATGTCATCCTGCTGCAACCTCAGACAATAAATCACTAACACTATGTCATCCTGCTGCAACCTCAGACACTAAATCACGAACACTATGTCATCCTGCTGCAACCTCAGACACTAAATCACTAACACTATGTCATCCTGCTGCAACATCAGACACTAAATCACTAACACTATGTCATCCTGCTGCAACTGCAGACACTAAATCACTAACACTATGTCATCCTGCTGCAACCTCAGACACTAAATCACTAAAACTATGTCATCCTGCTGCAACATCAGACACTAAATCACTAACACTATGTCATCCTGCTGCAACCTCAGACACTAAATCACTAACACTTTGTCATCCTGCTGCAACATCAGACACTAAATCACTAACACTATGTCATCCTGCTGCAACCTCAGACACTAAATCACTAACACTATGTCATCCTGCTGCAACCTCAGACACTAAATCACTAACACTATGTCATCCTGCTGCAACCTCAGACACTAAATCACTAACACTATGTCATCCTGCTGCAACCTCAGACACTAAATCACTAACACTATGTCATCCTGCTGCAACCTCAGACACTAAATCACTAACACTATGTCATCCTGCTGCAACCTCAGACACTAAATCACTAACACTATGTCATCCTGCTGCAACCTCAGACACTAAATCACTAACACTATGTCATCCTGCTGCAACATCAGGCACTAAATCACTAACACTATGTCATCCTGCTGCAACCTCAGACACTAAATC
The DNA here is from genome assembly GCF_029448725.1 of Salvelinus fontinalis. Classification (NCBI taxonomy): domain Eukaryota; kingdom Metazoa; phylum Chordata; class Actinopteri; order Salmoniformes; family Salmonidae; genus Salvelinus; species Salvelinus fontinalis. The sequence continues at coordinate 22,973,434 of NC_074680.1, forward strand.
ACTAACACTTTGTCATCCTGCTGCAACCTCAGACACTAAATCACTAACACTATGTCATCCTGCTGCAACCTCAGACACTAAATAACTAACACTATGTCATCCTGCTGCAACCTCAGACACTAAATCACCAACACTATGTCATCTTGCTGCAACCTCAGACACTAAATCACTAACACTATGTCATCCTGCTGCAACCTCCGACACTAAATCACTAACACTATGTCATCCTGCTGCAACCTCAGACACTAAATCACTAACACTATGTCATCCTGCTGCAACCTCAGACACTAAATCACGAACACTATGTCATCCTGCTGCAACCTCAGACACTAAATCACTAACACTATGTCATCCTGCTGCAACATCAGACACTAAATCACTAACACTATGTCATCCTGCTGCAACATCAGACACTAAATCACTAACACTATGTCATCCTGCTGCAACCTCAGACACTAAATCACTAACACTTTGTCATCCTGCTGCAACATCAGACACTAAATCACTAACACTATGTCATCCTGCTGCAACCTCAGACACTAAATCACTAACACTATGTGATCCTGCTGCAACCTCAGACACTAAATCACTAACACTATGTCATCCTGCCAACCTCAGACACTAAATCACTAACACTATGTCATCCTGCTGCAACCACAGACACTAAATCACTAACACTATGTCATCCTGCTGCAACCTCAGACACTAAATCACTAACACTATGTCATCCTGCTGCAACCGCAGACACTAAATCACTAACACTATGTCATCCTGCTGCAACCGCAGACACTAAATCACTAACACTATGTCATCCTGCTGCAACCTCATACACTAAATCACTAACACTATGTCATCCTGCTGCAACCTCAGACACTAAATCACTAACACTATGTCATCCTGCTGCAACCTCAGACACTAAATCACTAACACTATGTCATCCTGCTGCAACCGCAGACACTAAATCACTAACACTATGTCATCCTGCTGCAACCTCAGACACTAAATCACTAACACTATGTCATACTGCTGCAACCTCAGACACTAAATCACTAACACTATGTCATCCTGCTGCAACCGCAGACACTAAATCACTAACACTATGTCATCCTTCTGCAACCTCAGACACTAAATCACTAACACTATGTCATCCTGCTGCAACCTCAGACACTAAATCACTAACACTATGTCATCCTGCTGCAACCTCAGACACTAAATCACTAACACTATGTCATCCTGCTGCAACCTCAGACACTAAATCACTAACACTATGTCATCCTGCTGCAACCTCAGACACTAAATCACTAACACTATGTCATCCTGCTGCAACTGCAGACACTAAATCACTAACACTATGTCATCCTGCTGCAACCTCAGACACTAAATCACTAACACTATGTCATCCTGCTGCAACATCAGACACTAAATCACTAACACTATGTCATCCTGCTGCAACTGCAGACACTAAATCACTAACACTATGTCATCCTGCTGCAACCTCAGACACTAAATCACTAAAACTATGTCATCCTGCTGCAACATCAGACACTAAATCACTAACACTATGTCATCCTGCTGCAACCTCAGACACTAAATCACTAACACTTTGTCATCCTGCTGCAACATCAGACACTAAATCACTAACACTATGTCATCCTGCTGCAACCTCAGACACTAAATCACTAACACTATGTCATCCTGCTGCAACCTCAGACACTAAATCACTAACACTATGTCATCCTGCTGCAACCTCAGACACTAAATCACTAACACTATGTTATCCTGCTGCAACCTCAGACACTAAATCACTAACACTATGTCATCCTGCTGCAACCTCAGACACTAAATCACTAACACTATGTAATCCTGCTGCAACCTCAGACACTAAATCACTAACACTATGTCATCCTGCTGCAACCTCAGACACTAAATCACTAACACTATGTCATCCTGCTGCAACCTCAGACACTAAATCACTAACACTATGTCATCCTGCTGCAACCTCAGACACTAAATCACTAACACTATGTCATCCTGCTGCAACCTCCGACACTAAATCACTAACACTATGTCATCCTGCTGCAACCTCAGACACTAAATCACCAACACTATGTCATCTTGCTGCAACCTCAGACACTAAATCACTAACACTATGTCATCCTGCTGCAACCTCCGACACTAAATCACTAACACTATGTCATCCTGCTGCAACCTCAGACACTAAATCACTAACACTATGTCATCCTGCTGCAACCTCAGACACTAAATCACGAACACTATGTCATCCTGCTGCAACCTCAGACACTAAATCACTAACACTATGTCATCCTGCTGCAACATCAGACACTAAATCACTAACACTATGTCATCCTGCTGCAACATCAGACACTAAATCACTAACACTATGTCATCCTGCTGCAACCTCAGACACTAAATCACTAACACTTTGTCATCCTGCTGCAACATCAGACACTAAATCACTAACACTATGTCATCCTGCTGCAACCTCAGACACTAAATCACTAACACTATGTGATCCTGCTGCAACCTCAGACACTAAATCACTAACACTATGTCATCCTGCCAACCTCAGACACTAAATCACTAACACTATGTCATCCTGCTGCAACCACAGACACTAAATCACTAACACTATGTCATCCTGCTGCAACCTCAGACACTAAATCACTAACACTATGTCATCCTGCTGCAACCGCAGACACTAAATCACTAACACTATGTTATCCTGCTGCAACCGCAGACACTAAATCACTAACACTATGTCATCCTGCTGCAACCTCATACACTAAATCACTAACACTATGTCATCCTGCTGCAACCTCAGACACTAAATCACTAACACTATGTCATCCTGCTGCAACCGCAGACACTAAATCACTAACACTATGTCATCCTGCTGCAACCTCAGACACTAAATCACTAACACTATGTCATACTGCTGCAACCTCAGACACTAAATCACTAACACTATGTCATCCTGCTGCAACCGCAGACACTAAATCACTAACACTATGTCATCCTTCTGCAACCTCAGACACTAAATCACTAACACTATGTCATCCTGCTGCAACCTCAGACACTAAATCACTAACACTATGTCATCCTGCTGCAACCTCAGACACTAAATCACTAACACTATGTCATCCTGCTGCAACCTCAGACACTAAATCACTAACACTATGTCATCCTGCTGCAACCTCAGACACTAAATCACTAACACTATGTCATCCTGCTGCAACTGCAGACACTAAATCACTAACACTATGTCATCATGCTGCAACCTCAGACACTAAATAACTAACACTATGTCATCCTGCTGAGACCTCAGACACTAAATCACTAACACTATGTCATCCTGCTGAAACCTCAGACACTAAATCACTAACACTATGTCATCCTGCTGCAACCGCCGACACTAAATCACTAACACTATGTCATCCTGCTGCAACCTCAGACACTAAATCACTAACACTATGTCATCCTGCTGCAACCTCAGACACTAAATCACAAACACTATGTCATCCTGCTGCAACCTCAGACACTAAATCACTAACACTATGTCATCCTGCTGCAACCTCAGACACTAAATCACTAACACTATGTCATCCTGCTGCAACCTCAGACACTAAATCACCAACACTATGTCATCTTGCTGCAACCTCAGACACTAAATCACTAACACTATGTCATCCTGCTGCAACCGCAGACACTAAATCACTAACACTATGTCATCCTGCTGCAACATCAGACACTAAATCACTAACACTATGTCATCCTGCTGCAACATCAGACACTAAATCACTAACACTATGTCATCCTGCTGCAACATCAGACACTAAATCACTAACACTATGTCATCCTGCTGCAACCTCAGAAACTAAATCACCAACACTATGTCATCTTGCTGCAACCTCAGACACTAAATCACTAACACTATGTCATCCTGCTGCAACCGCAGACACTAAATCACTAACACTATGTCATCCTGCTGCAACATCAGACACTAAATCACTAACACTATGTCATCCTGCTGCAACATCAGACACTAAATCACTAACACTATGTCATCCTGCTGCAACATCAGACACTAAATCACTAACACTATGTCATCCTGCTGCAACCTCAGACACTAAATCACTAACACTTTGTCATCCTGCTGCAACATCAGACACTAAATCACTAACACTATGTCATCCTGCTGCAACCTCAGACACTAAATCACTAACACTATGTGATCCTGCTGCAACCTCAGACACTAAATCACTAACACTATGTCATCCTGCCAACCTCAGACACTAAATCACTAACACTATGTCATCCTGCTGCAACCACAGACACTAAATCACTAACACTATGTCATCCTGCTGCAACCTCAGACACTAAATCACTAACACTATGTCATCCTGCTGCAACCGCAGACACTAAATCACTAACACTATGTCATCCTGCTGCAACCGCAGACACTAAATCACTAACACTATGTCATCCTGCTGCAACCTCATACACTAAATCACTAACACTATGTCATCCTGCTGCAACCTCAGACACTAAATCACTAACACTATGTCATCCTGCTGCAACCTCAGACACTAAATCACTAACACTATGTCATCCTGCTGCAACCGCAGACACTAAATCACTAACACTATGTCATCCTGCTGCAACCTCAGACACTAAATCACTAACACTATGTCATACTGCTGCAACCTCAGACACTAAATCACTAACACTATGTCATCCTGCTGCAACCGCAGACACTAAATCACTAACACTATGTCATCCTTCTGCAACCTCAGACACTAAATCACTAACACTATGTCATCCTGCTGCAACCTCAGACACTAAATCACTAACACTATGTCATCCTGCTGCAACCTCAGACACTAAATCACTAACACTATGTCATCCTGCTGCAACCTCAGACACTAAATCACTAACACTATGTCATCCTGCTGCAACCTCAGACACTAAATCACTAACACTATGTCATCCTGCTGCAACTGCAGACACTAAATCACTAACACTATGTCATCATGCTGCAACCTCAGACACTAAATAACTAACACTATGTCATCCTGCTGAGACCTCAGACACTAAATCACTAACACTATGTCATCCTGCTGAAACCTCAGACACTAAATCACTAACACTATGTCATCCTGCTGCAACCGCCGACACTAAATCACTAACACTATGTCATCCTGCTGCAACCTCAGACACTAAATCACTAACACTATGTCATCCTGCTGCAACCTCAGACACTAAATCACAAACACTATGTCATCCTGCTGCAACCTCAGACACTAAATCACTAACACTATGTCATCCTGCTGCAACCTCAGACACTAAATCACTAACACTATGTCATCCTGCTGCAACCTCAGACACTAAATCACCAACACTATGTCATCTTGCTGCAACCTCAGACACTAAATCACTAACACTATGTCATCCTGCTGCAACCGCAGACACTAAATCACTAACACTATGTCATCCTGCTGCAACCTCAGACAATAAATCACTAACACTATGTCATCCTGCTGCAACCTCAGACACTAAATCACGAACACTATGTCATCCTGCTGCAACCTCAGACACTAAATCACTAACACTATGTCATCCTGCTGCAACATCAGACACTAAATCACTAACACTATGTCATCCTGCTGCAACTGCAGACACTAAATCACTAACACTATGTCATCCTGCTGCAACCTCAGACACTAAATCACTAAAACTATGTCATCCTGCTGCAACATCAGACACTAAATCACTAACACTATGTCATCCTGCTGCAACCTCAGACACTAAATTACTAACACTTTGTCATCCTGCTGCAACATCAGACACTAAATCACTAACACTATGTCATCCTGCTGCAACCTCAGACACTAAATCACTAACACTATGTCATCCTGCTGCAACCTCAGACACTAAATCACTAACACTATGTCATCCTGCTGCAACCTCAGACACTAAATCACTAACACTATGTTATCCTGCTGCAACCTCAGACACTAAATCACTAACACTATGTCATCCTGCTGCAACCTCAGACACTAAATCACTAACACTATGTCATCCTGCTGCAACCTCAGACACTAAATCACTAACACTATGTCATCCTGCTGCAACATCAGACACTAAATCACTAACACTATGTCATCCTGCTGCAACCTCAGACACTAAATCACTAACACTTTGTCATCCTGCTGCAACATCAGACACTAAATCACTAACACTATGTCATCCTGCTGCAACCTCAGACACTAAATCACTAACACTATGTCATCCTGCTGCAACCTCAGACACTAAATAACTAACACTATGTCATCCTGCTGCAACCTCAGACACTAAATCACTAACACTATGTTATCCTGCTGCAACCTCAGACACTAAATCACTAACACTATGTCATCCTGCTGCAACCTCAGACACTAAATCACTAACACTATGTAATCCTGCTGCAACCTCAGACACTAAATCACTAACACTATGTCATCCTGCTGCAACCTCAGACACTAAATCACTAACACTATGTCATCCTGCTGCAACCTCAGACACTAAATCACTAACACTATGTCATCCTGCTGCAACCTCAGACACTAAATAACTAACACTATGTCATCCTGCTGCAACCTCAGACACTAAATCACTAACACTATGTCATCCTGCTGCAACCTCAGACACTAAATCACTAACACTATGTCATCCTGCTGCAACCTCAGACACTAAATCACTAACACTTTGTCATCCTGCTGCAACATCAGACACTAAATCACTAACACTATGTCATCCTGCTGCAACCTCAGACACTAAATCACTAACACTATGTCATCCTGCTGCAACCTCAGACACTAAATAACTAACACTATGTCATCCTGCTGCAACCTCAGACACTAAATCACTAACACTATGTTATCCTGCTGCAACCTCAGACACTAAATCACTAACACTATGTCATCCTGCTGCAACCTCAGACACTAAATCACTAACACTATGTAATCCTGCTGCAACCTCAGACACTAAATCACTAACACTATGTCATCCTGCTGCAACCTCAGACACTAAATCACTAACACTATGTCATCCTGCTGCAACCTCAGACACTAAATCACTAACACTATGTCATCCTGCTGCAACCTCAGACACTAAATAACTAACACTATGTCATCCTGCTGCAACCTCAGACACTAAATCACTAACACTATGTTATCCTGCTGCAACCTCAGACACTAAATCACTAACACTATGTCATCCTGCTGCAACCTCTGACACTAAATCACTAACACTATGTAATCCTGCTGCAACCTCAGACACTAAATCACTAACACTATGTCATCCTGCTGCAACCTCAGACACTAAATCACTAACACTATGTCATCCTGCTGCAACCTCAGACACTAAATCACTAACACTATGTCATCCTGCTGCAACCTCAGACACTAAATCACTAACACTATGTCATCCTGCTGCAACATCAGACACTAAATCACTAACACTATGTCATCCTGCTGCAACCTCAGACACTAAATCACTAACACTATGTGATCCTGCTGCAACCTCAGACACTAAATCACTAACACTATGTCATCCTGCCAACCTCAGACACTAAATCACTAACACTATGTCATCCTGCTGCAACCACAGACACTAAATCACTAACACTATGTCATCCTGCTGCAACCTCAGACACTAAATCACTAACACTATGTCATCCTGCTGCAACCTCAGACACTAAATCACTAACACTATGTCATCCTGCTGCAACCGCAGACACTAAATCACTAACACTATGTCATCCTGCTGCAACCGCAGACACTAAATCACTAACACTATGTCATCCTGCTGCAACCTCATACACTAAATCACTAACACTATGTCATCCTGCTGCAACCTCAGACACTAAATCACTAACACTATGTCATCCTGCTGCAACCTCAGACACTAATTTACTAACACTATGTCATCCTGCTGCAACCGCAGACACTAAATCACTAACACTATGTCATCCTGCTGCAACCTCAGACACTAAATCACTAACACTATGTCATACTGCTGCAACCTCAGACACTAAATCACTAACACTATGTCATCCTGCTGCAACCGCAGACACTAAATCACTAACACTATGTCATCCTTCTGCAACCTCAGACACTAAATCACTAACACTATGTCATCCTGCTGCAAACTCAGACACTAAATCACTAACACTATGTCATCCTGCTGCAACCTCAGACACTAAATCACTAACACTATGTCATCCTGCTGCAACCTCAGACACTAAATCACTAACACTATGTCATCCTGCTGCAACCTCAGACACTAAATCTCTAACACTATGTCATCCTGCTGCAACTGCAGACACTAAATCACTAACACTATGTCATCATGCTGCAACCTCAGACACTAAATAACTAACACTATGTCATCCTGCTGAGACCTCAGACACTAAATCACTAACACTATGTCATCCTGCTGAAACCTCAGACACTAAATCACTAACACTATGTCATCCTGCTGCAACCGCCGACACTAAATCACTAACACTATGTCATCCTGCTGCAACCTCAGACACTAAATCACTAACACTATGTCATCCTGCTGCAACCTCAGACACTAAATCACTAACACTATGTCATCCTGCTGCAACCTCAGACACTAAATCACCAACACTATGTCATCTTGCTGCAACCTCAGACACTAAATCACTAACACTATGTCATCCTGCTGCAACCGCAGACACTAAATCACTAACACTATGTCATCCTGCTGCAACCTCAGACAATAAATCACTAACACTATGTCATCCTGCTGCAACCTCAGACACTAAATCACGAACACTATGTCATCCTGCTGCAACCTCAGACACTAAATCACTAACACTATGTCATCCTGCTGCAACATCAGACACTAAATCACTAACACTATGTCATCCTGCTGCAACTGCAGACACTAAATCACTAACACTATGTCATCCTGCTGCAACCTCAGACACTAAATCACTAAAACTATGTCATCCTGCTGCAACATCAGACACTAAATCACTAACACTATGTCATCCTGCTGCAACCTCAGACACTAAATCACTAACACTTTGTCATCCTGCTGCAACATCAGACACTAAATCACTAACACTATGTCATCCTGCTGCAACCTCAGACACTAAATCACTAACACTATGTCATCCTGCTGCAACCTCAGACACTAAATCACTAACACTATGTCATCCTGCTGCAACCTCAGACACTAAATCACTAACACTATGTTATCCTGCTGCAACCTCAGACACTAAATCACTAACACTATGTCATCCTGCTGCAACCTCAGACACTAAATCACTAACACTATGTAATCCTGCTGCAAACTCAGACACTAAATCACTAACACTATGTCATCCTGCTGCAACCTCAGACACTAAATCACTAACACTATGTCATCCTGCTGCAACCTCAGACACTAAATCACTAACACTATGTCATCCTGCTGCAACCTCAGACACTAAATCACTAACACTATGTCATCCTGCTGCAACATCAGGCACTAAATCACTAACACTATGTCATCCTGCTGCAACCTCAGACACTAAATCACTAACACTTTGTCATCCTGCTGCAACATCAGACACTAAATCACTAACACTATGTCATCCTGCTGCAACCTCAGACACTAAATCACTAACACTATGTCATCCTGCTGCAACCTCAGACACTAAATAACTAACACTATGTCATCCTGCTGCAACCTCAGACACTAAATCACTAACACTATGTTATCCTGCTGCAACCTCAGACACTAAATCACTAACACTATGTCATCCTGCTGCAACCTCAGACACTAAATCACTAACAGTATGTAATCCTGCTGCAACCTCAGACACTAAATCACTAACACTATGTCATCCTGCTGCAACCTCAGACACTAAATCACTAACACTATGTCATCCTGCTGCAACCTCAGACACTAAATCACTAACACTATGTCATCCTGCTGCAACCTCAGACACTAAATAACTAACACTATGTCATCCTGCTGCAACCTCAGACACTAAATCACTAACACTATGTTATCCTGCTGCAACCTCAGACACTAAATCACTAACACTATGTCATCCTGCTGCAAACTCCGACACTAAATCACTAACACTATGTAATCCTGCTGCAACCTCAGACACTAAATCACTAACACTATGTCATCCTGCTGCAACCTCAGACACTAAATCACTAACACTATGTCATCCTGCTGCAACCTCAGACACTAAATCACTAACACTATGTCATCCTGCTGCAACCTCAGACACTAAATCACTAACACTATGTCATCCTGCTGCAACATCAGACACTAAATCACTAACACTATGTCATCCTGCTGCAACCTCAGACACTAAATCACTAACACTTTGTCATCCTGCTGCAACATCAGACACTAAATCACTAACACTATGTCATCCTGCTGCAACCTCAGACACTAAATCACTAACACTATGTCATCCTGCTGCAACCTCAGACACTAAATAACTAACACTATGTCATCCTGCTGCAACCTCAGACACTAAATCACCAACACTATGTCATCTTGCTGCAACCTCAGACACTAAATCACTAACACTATGTCATCCTGCTGCAACCGCAGACACTAAATCACTAACACTATGTCATCCTGCTGCAACCTCAGACAATAAATCACTAACACTATGTAATCCTGCTGCAACCTCAGACACTAAATCACTAACACTATGTCATCCTGCTGCAACCTCAGACACTAAATCACTAACACTATGTCATCCTGCTGCAACCTCAGACACTAAATCACTAACACTATGTCATCCTGCTGCAACCTCAGACACTAAATCACTAACACTATGTCATCCTGCTGCAACCCCAGACACTAAATCACTAACACTATGTCATCCTGCTGCAACCTCAGACACTAAATCACTAACACTATGTCATCCTGCTGCAACCTCAGACACTAAATCACTAACACTATGTCATCCTGCTGCAACATCAGACACTAAATCACTAACACTATGTCATCCTGCTGCAACCGCAGACACTAAATCACTAACACTATGTCATCCTGCTGCAACCTCAGATACTAAATCACTAACACTATGTCATCCTGCTGCAACCTCAGACACTAAATCACTAACACTATGTCATCCTGCTGCAACCTCAGACACTAAATAACTAACACTATGTCATCCTGCTGCAACCTCAGACACTAAATCACTAACACTATGTCATCCTGCTGCAACCTCAGACACTAAATCACTAACACTATGTCATCCTGCTGCAACCTCAGACACTAAATCACTAACACTATGTCATCCTGCTGCAACCGCCGACACTAAATCACTAACACTATGTCATCCTGCTGCAACCTCAGACACTAAATCACTAACACTATGTCATCCTGCTGCAACCTCAGACACTAAATCACTAACACTATGTCATCCTGCTGCAACCTCAGACACTAAATAACTAACACTATGTCATCCTGCTGCAACCTCAGACACTAAATCACTAACACCATGTCATCCTGCTGCAACCGCCGACACTAAATAACTAACACTATGTCATCCTGCTGCAACCTCAGACACTAAATCACTAACACTATGTCATCCTGCTGCAACCTCAGACACTAAATCACTAACACTATGTCATCCTGCTGCAACCTCAGACACTAAATAACTAACACTATGTCATCCTGCTGCAACCTCATACACTAAATCACTAACACCATGTCATCCTGCTGCAACCGCCGACACTAAATAACTAACACTATGTCATCCTGCTGCAACCTCAGACACTAAATAACTAACACTATGTCATCCTGCTGCAACCTCAGACACTAAATCACTAACACTATGTCATCCTGCTGCAACCTCAGACACTAAATAACTAACACTATGTCATCATGCTGCAACCTCAGACACTAAATAACTAACACTATGTCATCCTGCTGCAACCTCAGACACTAAATCACTAACACTATGTCATCCTGCTGCAACCTCAGACACTAAATCACTAACACTATGTCATCCTGCTGCAACCTCAGACACTAAATTACTAACACTATGTCATCCTGCTGCAACCTCAGACACTAAATCACTAACACCATGTCATCCTGCTGCAACCGCCGACACTAAATCACTAACACTATGTCATCCTGCTGCAACCTCAGACACTAAATCACTAACACTATGTCATCCTGCTGCAACCTCAGCCACTAAATCACTAACACTATGTCATCCTGCTGCAACCTCAGACACTAAATCACTAACACTATGTCATCCTGCTGCAACCTCAGACACTAAATCACTAACACTATGTCATCCTGCTGCAACCTCAGACACTAAATAACTAACACTATGTCATCATGCTGCAACCTCAGACACTAAATAACTAACACTATGTCATCCTGCTGCAACCTCAGACACTAAATCACTAACACTATGTCATCCTGCTGCAACCTCAGACACTAAATCACTAACACTATGTCATCCTGCTGCAACCTCAGACACTAAATTACTAACACTATGTCATCCTGCTGCAACCTCAGACACTAAATCACTAACACCATGTCATCCTGCTGCAACCGCCGACACTAAATCACTAACACTATGTCATCCTGCTGCAACCTCAGACACTAAATCACTAACACTATGTCATCCTGCTGCAACCTCAGCCACTAAATCACTAACACTATGTCATCCTGCTGCAACCTCAGACACTAAATCACTAACACTATGTCATCCTGCTGCAACCTCAGACACTAAATCACTAACACTATGTCATCCTGCTGCAACCTCAGACACTAAATAACTAACACTATGTCATCATGCTGCAACCTCAGACACTAAATAACTAACACTATGTCATCCTGCTGCAACCTCAGACACTAAATCACTAACACTATGTCATCCTGCTGCAACCTCAGACACTAAATCACTAACACTATGTCATCCTGCTGCAACCGCCGACACTAAATCACTAACACTATGTCATCCTGCTGCAACCTCAGACACTAAATCACTAACACTATGTCATCCTGCTGCAACCTCAGACACTAAATCACTAACACTATGTCATCCTGCTGCAACCTCAGACACTAAATAACTAACACTATGTCATCCTGCTGCAACCTCAGACACTAAATCACTAACACTATGTCATCCTGCTGCAACCTCAGACACTAAATCACTAACACCATGTCATCCTGCTGCAACCGCCGACACTAAATCACTAACACTATGTCATCCTGCTGCAACCTCAGACACTAAATCACTAACACTATGTCATCCTGCTGCAACCTCAGACACTAAATCACTAACACTAAGTCATCCTGCTGCAACCTCAGACACTAAATCACTAACACTATGTCATCCTGCTGCAACCTCAGACACTAAATCACTAACACTATGTCATCCTGCTGCAACCTCAGACACTAAATAACTAACACTATGTCATCCTGCTGCAACCTCAGACACTAAATAACTAACACTATGTCATCCTGCTGCAACCTCAGACACTAAATAACTAACACTATGTCATCCTGCTGCAACCTCAGACACTAAATCACTAATACTATGTCATCCTGCTGCAACCTCAGACACTAAATCACTAACACTATGTCATCCTGCTGCAACCTCAGACACTAAATCACTAACACTATGTCATCCTGCTGCAACCGCAGACACTAAATAACTAACACTATGTCATCCTGCTGCAACCTCAGACACTAAATCACTAACACTATGTCATCCTGCTGCAACCTCAGACACTAAATCACGAACACTATGTCATCCTGCTGCAACCTCAGACACTAAATCACTAACACTAAGTCATCCTGCTGCAACATCAGACACTAAATCACTAACACTATGTCATCCTGCTGCAACCTCAGACACTAAATCACTAACACTAAGTCATCCTGCTGCAACCTCAGACACTAAATCACTAACACTATGTCATCCTGCTGCAACCTCAGACACTAAATCACTAACACTATGTCATCCTGCTGCAACCTCAGACACTAAATAACTAACACTATGTCATCCTGCTGCAACCTCAGACACTAAATAACTAACACTATGTCATCCTGCTGCAACCTCAGACACTAAATCACTAACACTATGTCATCCTGCTGCAACCTCAGACACTAAATCACTAACACTATGTCATCATGCTGCAACCTCAGACACTAAATAACTAACACTATGTCATCCTGCTGCAACCTCAGACACTAAATCACTAACACTATGTCATCCTGCTGCAACCTCAGACACTAAATCACTAACACTATGTCATCCTGCTGCAACCGCCGACACTAAATCACTAACACTATGTCATCCTGCTGCAACCTCAGACACTAAATCACTAACACTATGTCATCCTGCTGCAACCTCAGACACTAAATCACTAACACTATGTCATCCTGCTGCAACCTCAGACACTAAATCACTAACACTATGTCATCCTGCTGCAACCGCCGACACTAAATCACTAACACTATGTCATCCTGCTGCAACCTCAGACACTAAATCACTAACACTATGTCATCCTGCTGCAACCTCAGACACTAAATCACTAACACTATGTCATCCTGCTGCAACCTCAGACACTAAATCACTAACACTATGTCATCCTGCTGCAACCTCAGACACTAAATCACTAACACTATGTCATCCTGCTGCAACCTCAGACACTAAATCACTAACACTATGTCATCCTGCTGCAACCTCAGACACTAAATCACTAACACTATGTTATCCTGCTGCAACCTCAGACACTAAATCACTAACACTATGTCATCCTGCTGCAACCTCAGACACTAAATCACTAACACTATGTAATCCTGCTGCAACCTCAGACACTAAATCACTAACACTATGTCATCCTGCTGCAACCTCAGACACTAAATCACTAACACTATGTCATCCTGCTGCAACCTCAGACACTAAATCACTAACACTATGTCATCCTGCTGCAACCTCAGACACTAAATCACTAACACTATGTCATCCTGCTGCAACATCAGGCACTAAATCACTAACACTATGTCATCCTGCTGCAACCTCAGACACTAAATCACTAACACTTTGTCATCCTGCTGCAACATCAGACACTAAATCACTAACACTATGTCATCCTGCTGCAACCTCAGACACTAAATCACTAACACTATGTCATCCTGCTGCAACCTCAGACACTAAATAACTAACACTATGTCATCCTGCTGCAACCTCAGACACTAAATCACTAACACTATGTTATCCTGCTGCAACCTCAGACACTAAATCACTAACACTATGTCATCCTGCTGCAACCTCAGACACTAAATCACTAACACTATGTAATCCTGCTGCAACCTCAGACACTAAATCACTAACACTATGTCATCCTGCTGCAACCTCAGACACTAAATCACTAACACTATGTCATCCTGCTGCAACCTCAGACACTAAATCACTAACACTATGTCATCCTGCTGCAACCTCAGACACTAAATAACTAACACTATGTCATCCTGCTGCAACCTCAGACACTAAATCACTAACACTATGTTATCCTGCTGCAACCTCAGACACTAAATCACTAACACTATGTCATCCTGCTGCAACCTCCGACACTAAATCACTAACACTATGTAATCCTGCTGCAACCTCAGACACTAAATCACTAACACTATGTCATCCTGCTGCAACCTCAGACACTAAATCACTAACACTATGTCATCCTGCTGCAACCTCAGACACTAAATCACTAACACTATGTCATCCTGCTGCAACCTCAGACACTAAATCACTAACACTATGTCATCCTGCTGCAACATCAGACACTAAATCACTAACACTATGTCATCCTGCTGCAACCTCAGACACTAAATCACTAACACTTTGTCATCCTGCTGCAACATCAGACACTAAATCACTAACACTATGTCATCCTGCTGCAACCTCAGACACTAAATCACTAACACTATGTCATCCTGCTGCAACCTCAGACACTAAATAACTAACACTATGTCATCCTGCTGCAACCTCAGACACTAAATCACTAACACTATGTCATCCTGCTGCAACCTCAGACACTAAATCACTAACACTATGTCATCCTGCTGCAACCTCAGACACTAAATCACTAACACTATGTCATCCTGCTGCAACCTCAGACACTAAATCACTAACACTATGTCATCCTGCTGCAACCTCAGACACTAAATCACTAACACTATGTCATCCTGCTGCAACCTCAGACACTAAATCACTAACACTATGTCATCCTGCTGCAACCTCAGACACTAAATCACTAACACTATGTCATCCTGCTGCAACATCAGACACTAAATCACTAATACTATGTCATCCTGCTGCAACCGCAGACACTAAATCACTAACACTATGTCATCCTGCTGCAACCTCAGATACTAAATCACTAACACTATGTCATCCTGCTGCAACCTCAGACACTAAATCACTAACACTAAGTCATCCTGCTGCAACCTCAGACACTAAATCACTAACACTATGTCATCCTGCTGCAACCTCAGACACTAAATCACTAACACTATGTCATCCTGCTGCAACCTCAGACACTAAATAACTAACACTATGTCATCCTGCTGCAACCTCAGACACTAAATAACTAACACTATGTCATCCTGCTGCAACCTCAGACACTAAATCACTAACACTATGTCATCCTGCTGCAACCTCAGACACTAAATCACTAACACTATGTCATCATGCTGCAACCTCAGACACTAAATAACTAACACTATGTCATCCTGCTGCAACCTCAGACACTAAATCACTAACACTATGTCATCCTGCTGCAACCTCAGACACTAAATCACTAACACTATGTCATCCTGCTGCAACCGCCGACACTAAATCACTAACACTATGTCATCCTGCTGCAACCTCAGACACTAAATCACTAACACTATGTCATCCTGCTGCAACCTCAGACACTAAATCACTAACACTATGTCATCCTGCTGCAACCTCAGACACTAAATCACTAACACTATGTCATCCTGCTGCAACCGCCGACACTAAATCACTAACACTATGTCATCCTGCTGCAACCTCAGACACTAAATCACTAACACTATGTCATCCTGCTGCAACCTCAGACACTAAATCACTAACACTATGTCATCCTGCTGCAACCTCAGACACTAAATCACTAACACTATGTCATCCTGCTGCAACCTCAGACACTAAATCACTAACACTATGTCATCCTGCTGCAACCTCAGACACTAAATCACTAACACTATGTCATCCTGCTGCAACCTCAGACACTAAATCACTAACACTATGTTATCCTGCTGCAACCTCAGACACTAAATCACTAACACTATGTCATCCTGCTGCAACCTCAGACACTAAATCACTAACACTATGTAATCCTGCTGCAACCTCAGACACTAAATCACTAACACTATGTCATCCTGCTGCAACCTCAGACACTAAATCACTAACACTATGTCATCCTGCTGCAACCTCAGACACTAAATCACTAACACTATGTCATCCTGCTGCAACCTCAGACACTAAATCACTAACACTATGTCATCCTGCTGCAACATCAGGCACTAAATCACTAACACTATGTCATCCTGCTGCAACCTCAGACACTAAATCACTAACACTTTGTCATCCTGCTGCAACATCAGACACTAAATCACTAACACTATGTCATCCTGCTGCAACCTCAGACACTAAATCACTAACACTATGTCATCCTGCTGCAACCTCAGACACTAAATAACTAACACTATGTCATCCTGCTGCAACCTCAGACACTAAATCACTAACACTATGTTATCCTGCTGCAACCTCAGACACTAAATCACTAACACTATGTCATCCTGCTGCAACCTCAGACACTAAATCACTAACACTATGTAATCCTGCTGCAACCTCAGACACTAAATCACTAACACTATGTCATCCTGCTGCAACCTCAGACACTAAATCACTAACACTATGTCATCCTGCTGCAACCTCAGACACTAAATCACTAACACTATGTCATCCTGCTGCAACCTCAGACACTAAATAACTAACACTATGTCATCCTGCTGCAACCTCAGACACTAAATCACTAACACTATGTTATCCTGCTGCAACCTCAGACACTAAATCACTAACACTATGTCATCCTGCTGCAACCTCCGACACTAAATCACTAACACTATGTAATCCTGCTGCAACCTCAGACACTAAATCACTAACACTATGTCATCCTGCTGCAACCTCAGACACTAAATCACTAACACTATGTCATCCTGCTGCAACCTCAGACACTAAATCACTAACACTATGTCATCCTGCTGCAACCTCAGACACTAAATCACTAACACTATGTCATCCTGCTGCAACATCAGACACTAAATCACTAACACTATGTCATCCTGCTGCAACCTCAGACACTAAATCACTAACACTTTGTCATCCTGCTGCAACATCAGACACTAAATCACTAACACTATGTCATCCTGCTGCAACCTCAGACACTAAATCACTAACACTATGTCATCCTGCTGCAACCTCAGACACTAAATAACTAACACTATGTCATCCTGCTGCAACCTCAGACACTAAATCACTAACACTATGTCATCCTGCTGCAACCTCAGACACTAAATCACTAACACTATGTCATCCTGCTGCAACCTCAGACACTAAATCACTAACACTATGTCATCCTGCTGCAACCTCAGACACTAAATCACTAACACTATGTCATCCTGCTGCAACCTCAGACACTAAATCACTAACACTATGTCATCCTGCTGCAACCTCAGACACTAAATCACTAACACTATGTCATCCTGCTGCAACCTCAGACACTAAATCACTAACACTATGTCATCCTGCTGCAACATCAGACACTAAATCACTAATACTATGTCATCCTGCTGCAACCGCAGACACTAAATCACTAACACTATGTCATCCTGCTGCAACCTCAGATACTAAATCACTAACACTATGTCATCCTGCTGCAACCTCAGACACTAAATCACTAACACTATGTCATCCTGCTGCAACCTCAGACACTAAATAACTAACACTATGTCATCCTGCTGCAACCTCAGACACTAAATCACTAACACTATGTCATCCTGCTGCAACCTCAGACACTAAATCACTAACACTATGTCATCCTGCTGCAACCTCAGACACTAAATCACTAACACTATGTCATCCTGCTGCAACCGCCGACACTAAATCACTAACACTATGTCATCCTGCTGCAACCTCAGACACTAAATCACTAACACTATGTCATCCTGCTGCAACCTCAGACACTAAATAACTAACACTATGTCATCCTGCTGCAACCTCAGACACTAAATCACTAACACCATGTCATCCTGCTGCAACCGCCGACACTAAATAACTAACACTATGTCATCCTGCTGCAACCTCAGACACTAAATCACTAACACTATGTCATCCTGCTGCAACCTCAGACACTAAATCACTAACACTATGTCATCCTGCTGCAACCTCAGACACTAAATAACTAACACTATGTCATCCTGCTGCAACCTCAGACACTAAATCACTAACACCATGTCATCCTGCTGCAACCGCCGACACTAAATAACTAACACTATGTCATCCTGCTGCAACCTCAGACACTAAATAACTAACACTATGTCATCCTGCTGCAACCTCAGACACTAAATCACTAACACTATGTCATCCTGCTGCAACCTCAGAAACTAAATAACTAACATTATGTCATCATGCTGCAACCTCAGACACTAAATAACTAACACTATGTCATCCTGCTGCAACCTCAGACACTAAATCACTAACACTATGTTATCCTGCTGCAACCTCAGACACTAAATCACTAACACTATGTCATCCTGCTGCAACCTCAGACACTAAATTACTAACACTATGTCATCCTGCTGCAACCTCAGACACTAAATCACTAACACCATGTCATCCTGCTGCAACCGCCGACACTAAATCACTAACACTATGTCATCCTGCTGCAACCTCAGACACTAAATCACTAACACTATGTCATCCTGCTGCAACCTCAGACACTAAATCACTAACACTATGTCATCCTGCTGCAACCTCAGACACTAAATCACTAACACTATGTCATCCTGCTGCAACCTCAGACACTAAATCACTAACACTATGTCATCCTGCTGCAACCTCAGACACTAAATAACTAACACTATGTCATCATGCTGCAACCTCAGACACTAAATAACTAACACTATGTCATCCTGCTGCAACCTCAGACACTAAATCACTAACACTATGTCATCCTGCTGCAACCTCAGACACTAAATCACTAACACTATGTCATCCTGCTGCAACCGCCGACACTAAATCACTAACACTATGTCATCCTGCTGCAACCTCAGACACTAAATCACTAACACTATGTCATCCTGCTGCAACCTCAGACACTAAATCACTAACACTATGTCATCCTGCTGCAACCTCAGACACTAAATAACTAACACTATGTCATCCTGCTGCAACCTCAGACACTAAATCACTAACACCATGTCATCCTGCTGCAACCGCCGACACTAAATCACTAACACTATGTCATCCTGCTGCAACCTCAGACACTAAATCACTAACACTATGTCATCCTGCTGCAACCTCAGACACTAAATCACTAACACTAAGTCATCCTGCTGCAACCTCAGACACTAAATCACTAACACTATGTCATCCTGCTGCAACCTCAGACACTAAATCACTAACACTATGTCATCCTGCTGCAACCTCAGACACTAAATCACTAACACTATGTCATCCTGCTGCAACCTCAGACACTAAATCACTAACACTATGTCATCCTGCTGCAACCTCAGACACTAAATAACTAACACTATGTCATCCTGCTGCAACCTCAGACACTAAATCACTAACACCATGTCATCCTGCTGCAACCGCCGACACTAAATCACTAACACTATGTCATCCTGCTGCAACCTCAGACACTAAATCACTAACACTATGTCATCCTGCTGCAACCTCAGACACTAAATCACTAACACTAAGTCATCCTGCTGCAACCTCAGACACTAAATCACTAACACTATGTCATCCTGCTGCAACCTCAGACACTAAATCACTAACACTATGTCATCCTGCTGCAACCTCAGACACTAAATAACTAACACTATGTCATCCTGCTGCAACCTCAGACACTAAATAACTAACACTATGTCATCCTGCTGCAACCTCAGACACTAAATAACTAACACTATGTCATCCTGCTGCAACCTCAGACACTAAATCACTAATACTATGTCATCCTGCTGCAACCTCAGACACTAAATCACTAACACTATGTCATCCTGCTGCAACCTCAGACACTAAATCACTAACACTATGTCATCCTGCTGCAACCGCAGACACTAAATAACTAACACTATGTCATCCTGCTGCAACCTCAGACACTAAATCACTAACACTATGTCATCCTGCTGCAACCTCAGACACTAAATCACGAACACTATGTCATCCTGCTGCAACCTCAGACACTAAATCACTAACACTATGTCATCCTGCTGCAACCTCAGACACTAAATTACTAACACTATGTCATCCTGCTGCAACCTCAGACACTAAATAACTAACACTATGTCATCCTGCTGCAACCTCAGACACTAAATCACTAACACTATGTCATCCTGCTGCAACCTCAGACACTAAATCACTAACACCATGTCATCCTGCTGCAACCGCCGACACTAAATCACTAACACTATGTCATCCTGCTGCAACCTCAGACACTAAATCACTAACACTATGTCATCCTGCTGCAACCTCAGACACTAAATCACTAACACTATGTCATCCTGCTGCAACCTCAGACACTAAATAACTAACACTATGTCATCCTGCTGCAACCTCAGACACTAAATAACTAACACTATGTCATCCTGCTGCAACCTCAGACACTAAATCACTAACACTATGTCATCCTGCTGCAACCTCAGACACTAAATCACTAACACTATGTCATCATGCTGCAACCTCAGACACTAAATAACTAACACTATGTCATCCTGCTGCAACCTCAGACACTAAATCACTAACACTATGTCATCCTGCTGCAACCTCAGACACTAAATCACTAACACTATGTCATCCTGCTGCAACCGCCGACACTAAATCACTAACACTATGTCATCCTGCTGCAACCTCAGACACTAAATCACTAACACTATGTCATCCTGCTGCAACCTCAGACACTAAATCACTAACACTATGTCATCCTGCTGCAACCTCAGACACTAAATCACTAACACTATGTCATCCTGCTGCAACCGCCGACACTAAATCACTAACACTATGTCATCCTGCTGCAACCTCAGACACTAAATCACTAACACTATGTCATCCTGCTGCAACCTCAGACACTAAATCACTAACACTATGTCATCCTGCTGCAACCTCAGACACTAAATCACTAACACTATGTCATCCTGCTGCAACCTCAGACACTAAATCACTAACACTATGTCATCCTGCTGCAACCTCAGACACTAAATCACTAACACTATGTCATCCTGCTGCAACCTCAGACACTAAATAACTAACACTATGTCATCCTGCTGCAACCTCAGACACTAAATCACTAACACCATGTCATCCTGCTGCAACCGCCGACACTAAATCACTAACACTATGTCATCCTGCTGCAACCTCAGACACTAAATCACTAACACTATGTCATCCTGCTGCAACCTCAGACACTAAATCACTAACACTATGTCATCCTGCTGCAACCTCAGACACTAAATCACTAACACTATGTCATCCTGCTGCAACCTCAGACACTAAATCACTAACACTATGTCATCCTGCTGCAACCTCAGACACTAAATCACTAACACTATGTCATCCTGCTGCAACCTCAGACACAAAATAACTAACACTATGTCATCCTGCTGCAACCTCAGACACTAAATCACTAACACTATGTCATCCTGCTGCAACCTCAGACACTAAATAACTAACACTATGTCATCATGCTGCAACCTCAGACACTAAATAACTAACACTATGTCATCCTGCTGCAACCTCAGACACTAAATCACTAACACTATGTCATCCTGCTGCAACCTCAGACACTAAATCACTAACACTATGTCATCCTGCTGCAACCGCCGACACTAAATCACTAACACTATGTCATCCTGCTGCAACCTCAGACACTAAATCACTAACACTATGTCATCCTGCTGCAACCTCAGACACTAAATCACTAACACTATGTCATCCTGCTGCAACCTCAGACACTAAATAACTAACACTATGTCATCCTGCTGCAACCTCAGACACTAAATCACTAACACTATGTCATCCTGCTGCAACCTCAGACACTAAATCACTAACACCATGTCATCCTGCTGCAACCGCCGACACTAAATCACTAACACTATGTCATCCTGCTGCAACCTCAGACACTAAATCACTAACACTATGTCATCCTGCTGCAACCTCAGACACTAAATCACTAACACTATGTCATCCTGCTGCAACCTCAGACACTAAATCACTAACACTATGTCATCCTGCTGCAACCTCAGACACTAAATAACTAACACTATGTCATCCTGCTGCAACCTCAGACACTAAATAACTAACACTATGTCATCCTGCTGCAACCTCAGACACTAAATCACTAACACTATGTCATCCTGCTGCAACCTCAGACACTAAATAACTAACACTATGTCATCCTGCTGCAACCTCAGACACTAAATCACTAATACTATGTCATCCTGCTGCAACCTCAGACACTAAATCACTAACACTATGTCATCCTGCTGCAACCTCAGACACTAAATCACTAACACTATGTCATCCTGCTGCAACCGCAGACACTAAATAACTAACACTATGTCATCCTGCTGCAACCTCAGACACTAAATCACTAACACTATGTCATCCTGCTGCAACCTCAGACACTAAATCACGAACACTATGTCATCCTGCTGCAACCTCAGACACTAAATCACTAACACTAAGTCATCCTGCTGCAACATCAGACACTAAATCACTAACACTATGTCATCCTGCTGCAACCTCAGACACTAAATCACTAACACTATGTCATCCTGCTGCAACATCAGACACTAAATCACTAACACTATGTCATCCTGCTGCAACCTCAGACACTAAATCACTAACACTATGTCATCCTCCTGCAACCGCCGACACTAAATCACTAACACTATGTCATCCTGCTGCAACCTCAGACACTAAATCACTAACACTATGTCATCATGCTGCAACCTCAGACACTAAATAACTAACACTATGTCATCCTGCTGCAACCTCAGACACTAAATCACTAACACTATGTCATCCTGCTGCAACCTCAGACACTAAATCACTAACACTATGTCATCCTGCTGCAACCGCCGACACTAAATCACTAACACTATGTCATCCTGCTGCAACCTCAGACACTAAATCACTAACACTATGTCATCCTGCTGCAACCTCAGACACTAAATCACTAACACTATGTCATCCTGCTGCAACCTCAGACACTAAATAACTAACACTATGTCATCCTGCTGCAACCTCAGACACTAAATCACTAACACTATGTCATCCTGCTGCAACCTCAGACACTAAATCACTAACACCATGTCATCCTACTGCAACCGCCGACACTAAATCACTAACACTATGTCATCCTGCTGCAACCTCAGACACTAAATCACTAACACTATGTCATCCTGCTGCAACCTCAGACACTAAATCACTAACACTATGTCATCCTGCTGCAACCTCAGACACTAAATCACTAACACTATGTCATCTTGCTGCAACCTCAGACACTAAATCACTAATACTATGTCATCCTGCTGCAACCTCAGACACTAAATCACTAACACTATGTCATCCTGCTGCAACCTCAGACACTAAATCACTAACACTATGTCATCCTGCTGCAACCGCAGACACTAAATAACTAACACTATGTCATCCTGCTGCAACCTCAGACACTAAATAACTAACACTATGTCATCCTGCTGCAACCTCAGACACTAAATCACTAACACTATGTCATCCTGCTGCAACCTCAGACACTAAATCACTAACACTATGTCATCCTGCTGCAACCTCAGACACTAAATCACTAACACTATGTCATCATGCTGCAACCTCAGACACTAAATAACTAACACTATGTCATCCTGCTGCAACCTCAGACACTAAATCACTAACACTATGTCATCCTGCTGCAACCTCAGACACTAAATCACTAACACTATGTCATCCTGCTGCAACCGCCGACACTAAATCACTAACACTATGTCATCCTTCTGCAACCTCAGACACTAAATCACTAACACTATGTCATCCTGCTGCAACCTCAGACACTAAATCACTAACACTATGTCATCCTGCTGCAACCTCAGACACTAAATCACTAACACTATGTCATCCTGCTGCAACCTCAGACACTAAATCACTAACACCATGTCATCCTGCTGCAACCGCCGACACTAAATCACTAACACTATGTCATCCTGCTGCAACCTCAGACACTAAATCACTAACACTATGTCATCCTGCTGCAACCTCAGACACTAAATCACTAACACTATGTCATCCTGCTGCAACCTCAGACACTAAATCACTAACACTATGTCATCCTGCTGCAACCTCAGACACTAAATCACTAACACCATGTCATCCTGCTGCAACCGCCGACACTAAATCACTAACACTATGTCATCCTGCTGCAACCTCAGACACTAAATCACTAACACTATGTCATCCTGCTGCAACCTCAGACACTAAATCACTAACACTATGTCATCCTGCTGCAACCTCAGACACTAAATCACTAACACTATGTCATCCTGCTGCAACCTCAGACACTAAATCACTAATACTATGTCATCCTGCTGCAACCTCAGACACTAAATCACTAACACTAAGTCATCCTGCTGCAACATCAGACACTAAATCACTAACACTATGTCATCCTGCTGCAACCTCAGACACTAAATCACTAACACTATGTCATCCTCCTGCAACCGCCGACACTAAATCACTAACACTATGTCATCCTGCTGCAACCTCAGACACTAAATCACTAACACTATGTCATCATGCTGCAACCTCAGACACTAAATAACTAACACTATGTCATCCTGCTGCAACCTCAGACACTAAATCACTAACACTATGTCATCCTGCTGCAACCTCAGACACTAAATCACTAACACTATGTCATCCTGCTGCAACCGCCGACACTAAATCACTAACACTATGTCATCCTGCTGCAACCTCAGACACTAAATCACTAACACTATGTCATCCTGCTGCAACCTCAGACACTAAATCACTAACACTATGTCATCCTGCTGCAACCTCAGACACTAAATAACTAACACTATGTCATCCTGCTGCAACCTCAGACACTAAATCACTAACACTATGTCATCCTGCTGCAACCTCAGACACTAAATCACTAACACCATGTCATCCTACTGCAACCGCCGACACTAAATCACTAACACTATGTCATCCTGCTGCAACCTCAGACACTAAATCACTAACACTATGTCATCCTGCTGCAACCTCAGACACTAAATCACTAACACTATGTCATCCTGCTGCAACCTCAGACACTAAATCACTAACACTATGTCATCTTGCTGCAACCTCAGACACTAAATCACTAATACTATGTCATCCTGCTGCAACCTCAGACACTAAATCACTAACACTATGTCATCCTGCTGCAACCTCAGACACTAAATCACTAACACTATGTCATCCTGCTGCAACCGCAGACACTAAATAACTAACACTATGTCATCCTGCTGCAACCTCAGACACTAAATAACTAACACTATGTCATCCTGCTGCAACCTCAGACACTAAATCACTAACACTATGTCATCCTGCTGCAACCTCAGACACTAAATCACTAACACTATGTCATCCTGCTGCAACCTCAGACACTAAATCACTAACACTATGTCATCATGCTGCAACCTCAGACACTAAATAACTAACACTATGTCATCCTGCTGCAACCTCAGACACTAAATCACTAACACTATGTCATCCTGCTGCAACCTCAGACACTAAATCACTAACACTATGTCATCCTGCTGCAACCGCCGACACTAAATCACTAACACTATGTCATCCTTCTGCAACCTCAGACACTAAATCACTAACACTATGTCATCCTGCTGCAACCTCAGACACTAAATCACTAACACTATGTCATCCTGCTGCAACCTCAGACACTAAATCACTAACACTATGTCATCCTGCTGCAACCTCAGACACTAAATCACTAACACCATGTCATCCTGCTGCAACCGCCGACACTAAATCACTAACACTATGTCATCCTGCTGCAACCTCAGACACTAAATCACTAACACTATGTCATCCTGCTGCAACCTCAGACACTAAATCACTAACACTATGTCATCCTGCTGCAACCTCAGACACTAAATCACTAACACTATGTCATCCTGCTGCAACCTCAGACACTAAATCACTAACACCATGTCATCCTGCTGCAACCGCCGACACTAAATCACTAACACTATGTCATCCTGCTGCAACCTCAGACACTAAATCACTAACACTATGTCATCCTGCTGCAACCTCAGACACTAAATCACTAACACTATGTCATCCTGCTGCAACCTCAGACACTAAATCACTAACACTATGTCATCCTGCTGCAACCTCAGACACTAAATCACTAATACTATGTCATCCTGCTGCAACCTCAGACACTAAATCACTAACACTATGTCATCCTGCTGCAACCTCAGACACTAAATCACTAACACTATGTCATCCTGCTGCAACCGCAGACACTAAATAACTAACACTATGTCATCCTGCTGCAACCTCAGACACTAAATAACTAACACTATGTCATCCTGCTGCAACCTCAGACACTAAATCACTAACACTATGTCATCATGCTGCAACCTCAGACACTAAATAACTAACACTATGTCATCCTGCTGCAACCTCTGACACTAAATCACTAACACTATGTCATCATGCTGCAACCTCAGACACTAAATAACTAACACTATGTCATCCTGCTGCAACCTCAGGCACTAAATCACTAACACTATGTCATCCTGCTGCAACCTCAGACACTAAATCACTAACACTATGTCATCCTGCTGCAACCGCCGACACTAAATCACTAACACTATGTCATCCTGCTGCAACCTCAGACACTAAATCACTAACACTATGTCATCCTGCTGCAACCTCAGACATTAAATCACTAACACTATGTCATCCTGCTGCAACCTCAGACACTAAATAACTAACACTATGTCATCCTGCTGCAACCTCAGACACTAAATCACTAACACTATGTCATCCTGCTGCAACCTCAGACACTAAATCACTAACACTATGTCATCCTGCTGCAACCTCAGACACTAAATCACTAACACCATGTCATCCTGCTGCAACCGCCGACACTAAATCACTAACACTATGTCATCCTGCTGCAACCTCAGACACTAAATCACTAACACTATGTCATCCTGCTGCAACCTCAGACACTAAATCACGAACACTATGTCATCCTGCTGCAACCTCAGACACTAAATCACTAACACTATGTCATCCTGCTGCAACCTCAGACACTAAATCACTAACACTATGTCATCCTGCTGCAACCTCAGACACTAAATAACTAACACTATGTCATCCTGCTGCAACCTCAGACACTAAATCACTAACACTATGTCATCCTGCTGCAACCTCAGACACTAAATCACTAACACCATGTCATCCTGCTGCAACCGCCGACACTAAATCACTAACACTATGTCATCCTGCTGCAACCTCAGACACTAAATCACTAACACTATGTCATCCTGCTGCAACCTCAGACACTAAATCACTAACACTATGTCATCCTGCTGCAACCTCAGACACTAAATCACTAACACTATGTCATCCTGCTGCAACCTCAGACACTAAATCACTAACACTATGTCATCCTGCTGCAACCTCAGACACTAAATCACTAACAGCATGTCATCCTGCTGCAACCGCCGACACTAAATCACTAACACTATGTCATCCTGCTGCAACCTCAGACACTAAATCACTAACACTATGTCATCCTGCTGCAACCTCAGACACTAAATCACGAACACTATGTCATCCTGCTGCAACCTCAGACACTAAATCACTAACACTATGTCATCCTGCTGCAACATCAGACACTAAATCACTAACACTATGTCATCCTGCTGCAACCTCAGACACTAAATCACTAACACTATGTCATCCTGCTGCAACCGCCGACACTAAATCACTAACACTATGTCATCCTGCTGCAACCTCAGACACTAAATCACTAACACTATGTCATCCTGCTGCAACCTCAGACACTAAATAACTAACACTATGTCATCCTGCTGCAACCTCAGACACTAAATCACTAACACTATGTCATCCTGCTGCAACCTCAGACACTAAATCACTAACACTATGTCATCCTGCTGCAACCGCCGACACTAAATCACTAACACTATGTCATCCTGCTGCAACCTCAGACACTAAATCACTAACACTATGTCATCCTGCTGCAACCTCAGACACTAAATCACTAACACTATGTCATCCTGCTGCAACCTCAGACACTAAATAACTAACACTATGTCATCCTGCTGCAACCTCAGACACTAAATCACTAACACTATGTCATCCTGCTGCAACCTCAGACACTAAATCACTAACACTATGTCATCCTGCTGCAACCTCAGACACTAAATCACTAACACCATGTCATCCTGCTGCAACCGCCGACACTAAATCACTAACACTATGTCATCCTGCTGCAACCTCAGACACTAAATCACTAACACTATGTCATCCTGCTGCAACCTCAGACACTAAATCACTAACACTATGTCATCCTGCTGCAACCTCAGACACTAAATCACTAACACTATGTCATCCTGCTGCAACCTCAGACACTAAATCACTAATACTATGTCATCCTGCTGCAACCTCAGACACTAAATCACTAACACTATGTCATCCTGCTGCAACCTCAGACACTAAATCAGTAACACTATGTCATCCTGCTGCAACCGCAGACACTAAATAACTAACACTATGTCATCCTGCTGCAACCTCAGACACTAAATAACTAACACTATGTCATCCTGCTGCAACCTCAGACACTAAATCACTAACACTATGTCATCCTGCTGCAACCTCAGACACTAAATCACTAACACTATGTCATCCTGCTGCAACCTCAGACACTAAATCACTAACACTATGTCATCATGCTGCAACCTCAGACACTAAATAACTAACACTATGTCATCCTGCTGCAACCTCAGACACTAAATCACTAACACTATGTCATCCTGCTGCAACCTCAGACACTAAATCACTAACACTATGTCATCCTGCTGCAACCGCCGACACTAAATCACTAACACTATGTCATCCTGCTGCAACCTCAGACACTAAATCACTAACACTATGTCATCCTGCTGCAACCTCAGACACTAAATCACTAACACTATGTCATCCTGCTGCAACCTCAGACACTAAATCACTAACACTATGTCATCCTGCTGCAACCTCAGACACTAAATCACTAACACCATGTCATCCTGCTGCAACCGCCGACACTAAATCACTAACACTATGTCATCCTGCTGCAACCTCAGACACTAAATCACTAACACTATGTCATCCTGCTGCAACCTCAGACACTAAATCACTAACACTATGTCATCCTGCTGCAACCTCAGACACTAAATCACTAACACTATGTCATCCTGCTGCAACCGCAGACACTAAATAACTAACACTATGTCATCCTGCTGCAACCGCAGACACTAAATAACTAACACTATGTCATCCTGCTGCAACCTCAGACACTAAATCACTAACACTATGTCATCCTGCTGCAACCTCCGACACTAAATCACTAACACTATGTCATCCTGCTGCAACCTCAGACACTAAATCACTAACACTATGTCATCATGCTGCAACCTCAGACACTAAATAACTAACACTATGTCATCCTGCTGCAACCTCAGACACTAAATCACTAACACTATGTCATCCTGCTGCAACCTCAGACACTAAATCACTAACACTATGTCATCCTGCTGCAACCGCCGACACTAAATCACTAACACTATGTCATCCTGCTGCAACCTCAGACACTAAATCACTAACACTATGTCATCCTGCTGCAACCTCAGACACTAAATCACTAACACTATGTCATCCTGCTGCAACCACAGACACTAAATCACTAACACTATGTCATCCTGCTGCAACCGCCGACACTAAATCACTAACACTATGTCATCCTGCTGCAACCTCAGACACTAAATCACTAACACTATGTCATCCTGCTGCAACCTCAGACACTAAATCACTAACACTATGTCATCCTGCTGCAACCTCAGACACTAAATAACTAACACTATGTCATCCTGCTGCAACCTCAGACACTAAATCACTAACACCATGTCATCCTGCTGCAACCGCCGACACTAAATCACTAACACTATGTCATCCTGCTGCAACCTCAGACACTAAATCACTAACACTATGTCATCCTGCTGCAACCTCAGACACTAAATCACTAACACTATGTCATCCTGCTGCAACCTCAGACACTAAATCACTAACACTATGTCATCCTGCTGCAACCGCAGACACTAAATAACTAACACTATGTCATCCTGCTGCAACCGCAGACACTAAATAACTAACACTATGTCATCCTGCTGCAACCTCAGACACTAAATCACTAACACTATGTCATCCTGCTGCAACCTCAGACACTAAATCACTAACACTATGTCATCCTGCTGCAACCTCCGACACTAAATCACTAACACTATGTCATCCTGCTGCAACCTCAGACACTAAATCACTAACACTATGTCATCATGCTGCAACCTCAGACACTAAATAACTAACACTATGTCATCCTGCTGCAACCGCCGACACTAAATCACTAACACTATGTCATCCTGCTGCAACCTCAGACACTAAATCACTAACACTATGTCATCCTGCTGCAACCTCAGACACTAAATCACTAACACTATGTCATCCTGCTGCAACCTCAGACACTAAATCACTAACACTATGTCATCCTGCTGCAACCGCCGACACTAAATCACTAACACTATGTCATCCTGCTGCAACCTCAGACACTAAATCACTAACACTATGTCATCCTGCTGCAACCTCAGACACTAAATCACTAACACTATGTCATCCTGCTGCAACCTCAGACACTAAATCACTAACACTATGTCATCCTGCTGCAACCTCAGACACTAAATCACTAACACCATGTCATCCTGCTGCAACCGCCGACACTAAATCACTAACACTATGTCATCCTGCTGCAACCTCAGACACTAAATCACTAACACCATGTCATCATGCTGCAACCTCAGACACTAAATAACTAACACTATGTCATCCTGCTGCAACCTCAGACACTAAATCACTAACACTATGTCATCCTGCTGCAACCTCAGACACTAAATCACTAACACTATGTCATCCTGCTGCAACCTCAGACACTAAATCACTAACACTATGTCATCCTGCTGCAACCTCAGACACTAAATCACTAACACTATGTCATCCTGCTGCAACCTCAGACACTAAATCACTAACACTATGTCATCCTGCTGCAACCTCAGACACTAAATCACTAACACTATGTCATCCTGCTGCAACCTCAGACACTAAATCACTAACACTATGTCATCCTGCTGCAACCGCCGACACTAAATCACTAACACTATGTCATCCTGCTGCAACCTCAGACACTAAATCACTAACACTATGTCATCATGCTGCAACCTCAGACACTAAATAACTAACACTATGTCATCCTGCTGCAACCTCAGACACTAAATCACTAACACTATGTCATCCTGCTGCAACCTCAGACACTAAATCACTAACACTATGTCATCCTGCTGCAACCGCAGACACTAAATAACTAACACTATGTCATCCTGCTGCAACCGCAGACACTAAATAACTAACACTATGTCATCCTGCTGCAACCTCAGACACTAAATCACTAACACTATGTCATCCTGCTGCAACCTCAGACACTAAATCACTAACACTATGTCATCCTGCTGCAACCTCAGACACTAAATCACTAACACTATGTCATCATGCTGCAACCTCAGACACTAAATAACTAACACTATGTCATCCTGCTGCAACCTCAGACACTAAATCACTAACACTATGTCATCCTGCTGCAACCTCAGACACTAAATCACTAACACTATGTCATCCTGCTGCAACCGCCGACACTAAATCACTAACACTATGTCATCCTGCTGCAACCTCAGACACTAAATCACTAACACTATGTCATCCTGCTGCAACCTCAGACACTAAATCACTAACACTATGTCATCCTGCTGCAACCTCAGACACTAAATCACTAACACTATGTCATCCTGCTGCAACCTCAGACACTAAATCACTAACACCATGTCATCCTGCTGCAACCGCCGACACTAAATCACTAACACTATGTCATCCTGCTGCAACCTCAGACACTAAATCACTAACACTATGTCATCCTGCTGCAACCTCAGACACTAAATCACTAACACTATGTCATCCTGCTGCAACCTCAGACACTAAATCACTAACACTATGTCATCCTGCTGCAACCTCAGACACTAAATCACTAATACTATGTCATCCTGCTGCAACCTCAGACACTAAATCACTAACACTATGTCATCCTGCTGCAACCTCAGACACTAAATCACTAACACTATGTCATCCTGCTGCAACCGCAGACACTAAATAACTAACACTATGTCATCCTGCTGCAACCTCAGACACTAAATCACTAACACTATGTCATCCTGCTGCAACCTCAGACACTAAATCACGAACACTATGTCATCCTGCTGCAACCTCAGACACTAAATCACTAACACTATGTCATCCTGCTGCAACATCAGACACTAAATCACTAACACTATGTCATCCTGCTGCAACCTCAGACACTAAATCACTAACACTATGTCATCCTGCTGCAACCGCCGACACTAAATCACTAACACTATGTCATCCTGCTGCAACCTCAGACACTAAATCACTAACACTATGTCATCATGCTGCAACCTCAGACACTAAATAACTAACACTATGTCATCCT
Organism: Salvelinus fontinalis; assembly: GCF_029448725.1. Lineage (NCBI taxonomy): Eukaryota > Metazoa > Chordata > Actinopteri > Salmoniformes > Salmonidae > Salvelinus > Salvelinus fontinalis. Next base: position 23,007,717 of record NC_074680.1, read on the forward strand.
GCTGCAACCTCAGACACTAAATCACTAACACTATGTCATCCTGCTGCAACCTCAGACACTAAATCACTAACACTATGTCATCCTGCTGCAACCACCGACACTAAATCACTAACACTATGTCATCCTGCTGCAACCTCAGACACTAAATCACTAACACTATGTCATCCTGCTGCAACCTCAGACACTAAATCACTAACACTATGTCATCCTGCTGCAACCTCAGACACTAAATAACTAAAACTATGTCATCCTGCTGCAACCTCAGACACTAAATCACTAACACTATGTCATCCTGCTGCAACCTCAGACACTAAATCACTAACACTATGTCATCCTGCTGCAACCTCAGACACTAAATCACTAACACCATGTCATCCTGCTGCAACCGCTGACACTAAATCACTAACACTATGTCATCCTGCTGCAACCTCAGACACTAAATCACTAACACTATGTCATCCTGCTGCAACCTCAGACACTAAATCACTAACACTATGTCATCCTGCTGCAACCTCAGACACTAAATCACTAACACTATGTCATCCTGCTGCAACCTCAGACACTAAATCACTAATACTATGTCATCCTGCTGCAACCTCAGACACTAAATCACTAACACTATGTCATCCTGCTGCAACCTCAGACACTAAATCACTAACACTATGTCATCCTGCTGCAACCGCAGACACTAAATAACTAACACTATGTCATCCTGCTGCAACCTCAGACACTAAATAACTAACACTATGTCATCCTGCTGCAACCTCAGACACTAAATCACTAACACTATGTCATCCTGCTGCAACCTCAGACACTAAATCACTAACACTATGTCATCCTGCTGCAACCTCAGACACTAAATCACTAACACTATGTCATCATGCTGCAACCTCAGACACTAAATAACTAACACTATGTCATCCTGCTGCAACCTCAGACACCAAATCACTAACACTATGTCATCCTGCTGCAACCTCAGACACTAAATCACTAACACTATGTCATCCTGCTGCAACCTCAGACACTAAATCACTAACACTATGTCATCCTGCTGCAACCTCAGACACTTAATCACTAACACCATGTCATCCTGCTGCAACCGCCGACACTAAATCACTAACACTATGTCATCCTGCTGCAACCTCAGACACTAAATCACTAACACTATGTCATCCTGCTGCAACCTCAGACACTAAATCACTAACACTATGTCATCCTGCTGCAACCTCAGACACTAAATCACTAACACTATGTCATCCTGCTGCAACCTCAGACACTAAATCACTAATACTATGTCATCCTGCTGCAACCTCAGACACTAAATCACTAACACTATGTCATCCTGCTGCAACCTCAGACACTAAATCACTAACACTATGTCATCCTGCTGCAACCTCAGACACTAAATCACTAACACTATGTCATCATGCTGCAACCTCAGACACTAAATAACTAACACTATGTCATCCTGCTGCAACCTCAGACACTAAATCACTAACACTATGTCATCATGCTGCAACCTCAGACACTAAATAACTAACACTATGTCATCCTGCTGCAACCTCAGACACTAAATCACTAACACTATGTCATCCTGCTGCAACCTCAGACACTAAATAACTAACACTATGTCATCCTGCTGCAACCTCAGACACTAAATCACTAACACTATGTCATCCTGCTGCAACCGCCGACACTAAATGACTAACACTATGTCATCCTGCTGCAACCTCAGACACTAAATCACTAACACTATGTCATCCTGCTGCAACCTCAGACACTAAATCACTAACACTATGTCATCCTGCTGCAACCTCAGACATTAAATAACTAACACTATGTCATCCTGCTGCAACCTCAGACACTAAATCACTAACACTATGTCATCCTGCTGCAACCTCAGACACTAAATCACTAACACTATGTCATCCTGCTGCAACCTCAGACACTAAATCACTAACACCATGTCATCCTGCTGCAACCGCCGACACTAAATCACTAACACTATGTCATCCTGCTGCAACCTCAGACACTAAATCACTAACACTATGTCATCCTGCTGCAACCTCAGACACTAAATCACTAACACTATGTCATCCTGCTGCAACCTCAGACACTAAATCACTAACACTATGTCATCCTGCTGCAACCTCAGACACTAAATCACTAATACTATGTCATCCTGCTGCAACCTCAGACACTAAATCACTAACACTATGTCATCCTGCTGCAACCTCAGACACTAAATCACTAACACTATGTCATCCTGCTGCAACCTCAGACACTAAATCACTAACACTATGTCATCCTGCTGCAACCTCCGACACTAAATCACTAACACTATGTCATCCTGCTGCAACCTCAGACACTAAATCACTAACACTATGTCATCATGCTGCAACCTCAGACACTAAATAACTAACACTATGTCATCCTGCTGCAACCTCAGACACTAAATCACTAACACTATGTCATCCTGCTGCAACCTCAGACACTAAATCACTAACACTATGTCATCCTGCTGCAACCGCCGACACTAAATCACTAACACTATGTCATCCTGCTGCAACCTCAGACACTAAATCACTAACACTATGTCATCCTGCTGCAACCTCAGACACTAAATCACTAACACTATGTCATCCTGCTGCAACCTCAGACACTAAATCACTAACACTATGTCATCCTGCTGCAACCGCCGACACTAAATCACTAACACTATGTCATCCTGCTGCAACCTCAGACACTAAATCACTAACACTATGTCATCCTGCTGCAACCTCAGACACTAAATCACTAACACTATGTCATCCTGCTGCAACCTCAGACACTAAATCACTAACACTATGTCATCCTGCTGCAACCTCAGACACTAAATCACTAACACCATGTCATCCTGCTGCAACCGCCGACACTAAATCACTAACACTATGTCATCCTGCTGCAACCTCAGACACTAAATCACTAACACCATGTCATCATGCTGCAACCTCAGACACTAAATAACTAACACTATGTCATCCTGCTGCAACCTCAGACACTAAATCACTAACACTATGTCATCCTGCTGCAACCTCAGACACTAAATCACTAACACTATGTCATCCTGCTGCAACCTCAGACACTAAATCACTAACACTATGTCATCCTGCTGCAACCTCAGACACTAAATCACTAACACTATGTCATCCTGCTGCAACCGCCGACACTAAATCACTAACACTATGTCATCCTGCTGCAACCTCAGACACTAAATCACTAACACTATGTCATCCTGCTGCAACCTCAGACACTAAATCACTAACACTATGTCATCATGCTGCAACCTCAGACACTAAATCACTAACACTATGTCATCCTGCTGCAACCTCAGACACTAAATCACTAACACTATGTCATCCTGCTGCAACCTCAGACACTAAATCACTAACACTATGTCATCCTGCTGCAACCTCAGACACTAAATCACTAACACTATGTCATCCTGCTGCAACCTCAGACACTAAATCACTAACACTATGTCATCCTGCTGCAACCGCCGACACTAAATCACTAACACTATGTCATCCTGCTGCAACCTCAGACACTAAATCACTAACACTATGTCATCATGCTGCAACCTCAGACACTAAATAACTAACACTATGTCATCCTGCTGCAACCTCAGACACTAAATCACTAACACTATGTCATCCTGCTGCAACCTCAGACACTAAATCACTAACACTATGTCATCCTGCTGCAACCGCAGACACTAAATAACTAACACTATGTCATCCTGCTGCAACCTCAGACACTAAATCACTAACACTATGTCATCCTGCTGCAACCTCAGACACTAAATCACTAACACTATGTCATCCTGCTGCAACCTCAGACACTAAATCACTAACACTATGTCATCCTGCTGCAACCTCAGACACTAAATCACTAACACTATGTCATCATGCTGCAACCTCAGACACTAAATAACTAACACTATGTCATCCTGCTGCAACCTCAGACACTAAATCACTAACACTATGTCATCCTGCTGCAACCTCAGACACTAAATCACGAACACTATGTCATCCTGCTGCAACCTCAGACATTAAATCACTAACACTATGTCATCCTGTTGCAACATCAGACACTAAATCACTAACACTATGTCATCCTGCTGCAACCTCAGACACTAAATCACTAACACTATGTCATCCTGCTGCAACCGCCGACACTAAATCACTAACACTATGTCATCCTGCTGCAACCTCAGACACTAAATCACTAACACTATGTCATCATGCTGCAACCTCAGACACTAAATAACTAACACTATGTCATCCTGCTGCAACCTCAGACACTAAATCACTAACACTATGTCATCCTGCTGCAACCTCAGACACTAAATCACTAACACTATGTCATCCTGCTGCAACCGCCGACACTAAATCACTAACACTATGTCATCCTGCTGCAACCTCAGACACTAAATCACTAACACTATGTCATCCTGCTGCAACCTCAGACACTAAATCACTAACACTATGTCATCCTGCTGCAACCTCAGACACTAAATAACTAAAACTATGTCATCCTGCTGCAACCTCAGACACTAAATCACTAACACTATGTCATCCTGCTGCAACCTCAGACACTAAATCACTAACACTATGTCATCCTGCTGCAACCTCAGACACTAAATCACTAACACCATGTCATCCTGCTGCAACCGCTGACACTAAATCACTAACACTATGTCATCCTGCTGCAACCTCAGACACTAAATCACTAACACTATGTCATCCTGCTGCAACCTCAGACACTAAATCACTAACACTATGTCATCCTGCTGCAACCTCAGACACTAAATCACTAACACTATGTCATCCTGCTGCAACCTCAGACACTAAATCACTAATACTATGTCATCCTGCTGCAACCTCAGACACTAAATCACTAACACTATGTCATCCTGCTGCAACCTCAGACACTAAATCACTAACACTATGTCATCCTGCTGCAACCGCAGACACTAAATAACTAACACTATGTCATCCTGCTGCAACCTCAGACACTAAATAACTAACACTATGTCATCCTGCTGCAACCTCAGACACGAAATCACTAACACTATGTCATCCTGCTGCAACCTCAGACACTAAATCACTAACACTATGTCATCCTGCTGCAACCTCAGACACTAAATCACTAACACTATGTCATCATGCTGCAACCTCAGACACTAAATAACTAACACTATGTCATCCTGCTGCAACCTCAGACACCAAATCACTAACACTATGTCATCCTGCTGCAACCTCAGACACTAAATCACTAACACTATGTCATTCTGCTGCAACCGCCGACACTAAATCACTAACACTATGTCATCCTGCTGCAACCTCATACACTAAATCACTAACACTATGTCATCCTGCTGCAACCTCAGACACTAAATCACTAACACTATGTCATCCTGCTGCAACCTCAGACACTAAATCACTAACACTATGTCATCCTGCTGCAACCTCAGACACTTAATCACTAACACCATGTCATCCTGCTGCAACCGCCGACACTAAATCACTAACACTATGTCATCCTGCTGCAACCTCAGACACTAAATCACTAACACTATGTCATCCTGCTGCAACCTCAGACACTAAATCACTAACACTATGTCATCCTGCTGCAACCTCAGACACTAAATCACTAACACTATGTCATCCTGCTGCAACCTCAGACACTAAATCACTAATACTATGTCATCCTGCTGCAACCTCAGACACTAAATCACTAACACTATGTCATCCTGCTGCAACCTCAGACACTAAATCACTAACACTATGTCATCCTGCTGCAACCTCAGACACTAAATCACTAACACTATGTCATCCTGCTGCAACCTCAGACACTAAATCACTAACACTATGTCATCCTGCTGCAACCTCAGACACTAAATCACTAATACTATGTCATCCTGCTGCAACCTCAGACACTAAATCACTAACACTATGTCATCCTGCTGCAACCTCAGACACTAAATCACTAACACTATGTCATCCTGCTGCAACCGCAGACACTAAATAACTAACACTATGTCATCCTGCTGCAACCTCAGACACTAAATAACTAGCACTATGTCATCCTGCTGCAACCTCAGACACTAAATCACTAACACTATGTCATCCTGCTGCAACCTCAGACACTAAATCACTAACACTATGTCATCCTGCTGCAACCTCAGACACTAAATCACTAACACTATGTCATCATGCTGCAACCTCAGACACTAAATAACTAACACTATGTCATCCTGCTGCAACCTCAGACACTAAATCACTAACACTATGTCATCCTGCTGCAACCTCAGACACTAAATCACTAACACTATGTCATCCTGCTGCAACCGCTGACACTAAATCACTAACACTATGTCATCCTGCTGCAACCTCAGACACTAAATCACTAACACTATGTCATCCTGCTGCAACCTCAGACACTAAATCACTAACACTATGTCATCCTGCTGCAACCTCAGACACTAAATCACTAACACTATGTCATCCTGCTGCAACCTCAGACACTAAATCACTAGCACCATGTCATCCTGCTGCAACCGCCGACACTAAATCACTAACACTATGTCATCCTGCTGCAACCTCAGACACTAAATCACTAACACTATGTCATCCTGCTGCAACCTCAGACACTAAATCACTAACACTATGTCATCCTGCTGCAACCTCAGACACTAAATCACTAACACTATGTCATCCTGCTGCAACCTCAGACACTAAATCACTAACACTATGTCATCCTGCTGCAACCTCAGACACTAAATCACGAACACTATGTCATCCTGCTGCAACCTCAGACACTAAATCACTAACACTATGTCATCCTGCTGCAACATCAGACACTAAATCACTAACACTATGTCATCCTGCTGCAACCTCAGACACTAAATCACTAACACTATGTCATCCTGCTGCAACCGCCGACACTAAATCACTAACACTATGTCATCCTGCTGCAACCTCAGACACTAAATCACTAACACTATGTCATCCTGCTGCAACCTCAGACACTAAATCACTAACACTATGTCATCCTGCTGCAACCTCAGACACTAAATCACTAACACTATGTCATCCTGCTGCAACCTCAGACACTAAATCACTAACACTATGTCATCATGCTGCAACCTCAGACACTAAATAACTAACACTATGTCATCCTGCTGCAACCTCAGACACTAAATCACTAACACTATGTCATCCTGCTGCAACCTCAGACACTAAATCACTAACACTATGTCATCCTGCTGCAACCGCCGACACTAAATCACTAACACTATGTCATCCTGCTGCAACCTCAGACACTAAATCACTAACACTATGTCATCCTGCTGCAACCTCAGACACTAAATCACTAACACTATGTCATCCTGCTGCAACCTCAGACACTAAATCACTAACACTATGTCATCCTGCTGCAACCTCAGACACTAAATCACTAACACCATGTCATCCTGCTGCAACCGCCGACACTAAATCACTAACACTATGTCATCCTGCTGCAACCTCAGACACTAAATCACTAACACTATGTCATCCTGCTGCAACCTCAGACACTAAATCACTAACACTATGTCATCCTGCTGCAACCTCAGACACTAAATCACTAACACTATGTCATCCTGCTGCAACCTCAGACACTAAATCACTAATACTATGTCATCCTGCTGCAACCTCAGACACTAAATCACTAACACTATGTCATCCTGCTGCAACCTCAGACACTAAATCACTAACACTATGTCATCCTGCTGCAACCTCAGACACTAAATAACTAACACTATGTCATCCTGCTGCAACCTCAGACACTAAATCACTAACACTATGTCATCCTGCTGCAACCTCAGACACTAAATCACGAACACTATGTCATCCTGCTGCAACCTCAGACACTAAATCACTAACACTATGTCATCCTGCTGCAACATCAGACACTAAATCACTAACACTATGTCATCCTGCTGCAACCTCAGACACTAAATCACTAACACTATGTCATCCTGCTGCAACCGCCGACACTAAATCACTAACACTATGTCATCCTGCTGCAACCTCAGACACTAAATCACTAACACTATGTCATCATGCTGCAACCTCAGACACTAAATAACTAACACTATGTCATCCTGCTGCAACCTCAGACACTAAATCACTAACACTATGTCATCCTGCTGCAACCTCAGACACTAAATCACTAACACTATGTCATCCTGCTGCAACCTCAGACACTTAATCACTAACACCATGTCATCCTGCTGCAACCGCCGACACTAAATCACTAACACTATGTCATCCTGCTGCAACCTCAGACACTAAATCACTAACACTATGTCATCCTGCTGCAACCTCAGACACTAAATCACTAACACTATGTCATCCTGCTGCAACCTCAGACACTAAATCACTAACACTATGTCATCCTGCTGCAACCTCAGACACTAAATCACTAATACTATGTCATCCTGCTGCAACCTCAGACACTAAATCACTAACACTATGTCATCCTGCTGCAACCTCAGACACTAAATCACTAACACTATGTCATCCTGCTGCAACCTCAGACACTAAATCACTAACACTATGTCATCATGCTGCAACCTCAGACACTAAATAACTAACACTATGTCATCCTGCTGCAACCTCAGACACTAAATCACTAACACTGTGTCATCATGCTGCAACCTCAGACACTAAATAACTAACACTATGTCATCCTGCTGCAACCTCAGACACTAAATCACTAACACTGTGTCATCATGCTGCAACCTCAGACACTAAATAACTAACACTATGTCATCCTGCTGCAACCTCAGACACTAAATCACTAACACTATGTCATCCTGCTGCAACCTCAGACACTAAATCACTAACACTATGTCATCCTGCTGCAACCTCAGACACTAAATCACTAACACTATGTCATCCTGCTGCAACCGCCGACACTAAATCACTAACACTATGTCATCCTGCTGCAACCTCAGACACTAAATCACTAACACTATGTCATCCTGCTGCAACCTCAGACACTAAATCACTAACACTATGTCATCCTGCTGCAACCTCAGACACTAAATAACTAACACTATGTCATCCTGCTGCAACCTCAGACACTAAATCACTAACACTATGTCATCCTGCTGCAACCTCAGACACTAAATCACTAACACTATGTCATCCTGCTGCAACCTCAGACACTAAATCACTAACACCATGTCATCCTGCTGCAACCGCCGACACTAAATCACTAACACTATGTCATCCTGCTGCAACCTCAGACACTAAATCACTAACACTATGTCATCCTGCTGCAACCTCAGACACTAAATCACTAACACTATGTCATCCTGCTGCAACCTCAGACACTAAATCACTAACACTATGTCATCCTGCTGCAACCTCAGACACTAAATCACTAATACTATGTCATCCTGCTGCAACCTCAGACACTAAATCACTAACACTATGTCATCCTGCTGCAACCTCAGACACTAAATCACTAACACTATGTCATCCTGCTGCAACCGCAGACACTAAATAACTAACACTATGTCATCCTGCTGCAACCTCAGACACTAAATAACTAGCACTATGTCATCCTGCTGCAACCTCAGACACTAAATCACTAACACAATGTCATCCTGCTGCAACCTCAGACACTAAATCACTAACACTATGTCATCCTGCTGCAACCTCAGACACTAAATCACTAACACTATGTCATCATGCTGCAACCTCAGACACTAAATAACTAACACTATGTCATCCTGCTGCAACCTCAGACACTAAATCACTAACACTATGTCATCCTGCTGCAACCTCAGACACTAAATCACTAACACTATGTCATCCTGCTGCAACCGCTGACACTAAATCACTAACACTATGTCATCCTGCTGCAACCTCAGACACTAAATCACTAACACTATGTCATCCTGCTGCAACCTCAGACACTAAATCACTAACACTATGTCATCCTGCTGCAACCTCAGACACTAAATCACTAACACTATGTCATCCTGCTGCAACCTCAGACACTAAATCACTAGCACCATGTCATCCTGCTGCAACCGCCGACACTAAATCACTAACACTATGTCATCCTGCTGCAACCTCAGACACTAAATCACTAACACTATGTCATCCTGCTGCAACCTCAGACACTAAATCACTAACACTATGTCATCCTGCTGCAACCTCAGACACTAAATCACTAACACTATGTCATCCTGCTGCAACCTCAGACACTAAATCACTAACACTATGTCATCCTGCTGCAACCTCAGACACTAAATCACGAACACTATGTCATCCTGCTGCAACCTCAGACACTAAATCACTAACACTATGTCATCCTGCTGCAACATCAGACACTAAATCACTAACACTATGTCATCCTGCTGCAACCTCAGACACTAAATCACTAACACTATGTCATCCTGCTGCAACCGCCGACACTAAATCACTAACACTATGTCATCCTGCTGCAACCTCAGACACTAAATCACTAACACTATGTCATCCTGCTGCAACCTCAGACACTAAATCACTAACACTATGTCATCCTGCTGCAACCTCAGACACTAAATCACTAACACTATGTCATCCTGCTGCAACCTCAGACACTAAATCACTAACACTATGTCATCATGCTGCAACCTCAGACACTAAATAACTAACACTATGTCATCCTGCTGCAACCTCAGACACTAAATCACTAACACTATGTCATCCTGCTGCAACCTCAGACACTAAATCACTAACACTATGTCATCCTGCTGCAACCGCCGACACTAAATCACTAACACTATGTCATCCTGCTGCAACCTCAGACACTAAATCACTAACACTATGTCATCCTGCTGCAACCTCAGACACTAAATCACTAACACTATGTCATCCTGCTGCAACCTCAGACACTAAATCACTAACACTATGTCATCCTGCTGCAACCTCAGACACTAAATCACTAACACCATGTCATCCTGCTGCAACCGCCGACACTAAATCACTAACACTATGTCATCCTGCTGCAACCTCAGACACTAAATCACTAACACTATGTCATCCTGCTGCAACCTCAGACACTAAATCACTAACACTATGTCATCCTGCTGCAACCTCAGACACTAAATCACTAACACTATGTCATCCTGCTGCAACCTCAGACACTAAATCACTAATACTATGTCATCCTGCTGCAACCTCAGACACTAAATCACTAACACTATGTCATCCTGCTGCAACCTCAGACACTAAATCACTAACACTATGTCATCCTGCTGCAACCGCAGACACTAAATAACTAACACTATGTCATCCTGCTGCAACCTCAGACACTAAATCACTAACACTATGTCATCCTGCTGCAACCTCAGACACTAAATCACGAACACTATGTCATCCTGCTGCAACCTCAGACACTAAATCACTAACACTATGTCATCCTGCTGCAACATCAGACACTAAATCACTAACACTATGTCATCCTGCTGCAACCTCAGACACTAAATCACTAACAGTATGTCATCCTGCTGCAACCGCCGACACTAAATCACTAACACTATGTCATCCTGCTGCAACCTCAGACACTAAATCACTAACACTATGTCATCATGCTGCAACCTCAGACACTAAATAACTAACACTATGTCATCCTGCTGCAACCTCAGACACTAAATCACTAACACTATGTCATCCTGCTGCAACCTCAGACACTAAATCACTAACACTATGTCATCCTGCTGCAACCACCGACACTAAATCACTAACACTATGTCATCCTGCTGCAACCTCAGACACTAAATCACTAACACTATGTCATCCTGCTGCAACCTCAGACACTAAATCACTAACACTATGTCATCCTGCTGCAACCTCAGACACTAAATAACTAAAACTATGTCATCCTGCTGCAACCTCAGACACTAAATCACTAACACTATGTCATCCTGCTGCAACCTCAGACACTAAATCACTAACACTATGTCATCCTGCTGCAACCTCAGACACTAAATCACTAACACCATGTCATCCTGCTGCAACCGCTGACACTAAATCACTAACACTATGTCATCCTGCTGCAACCTCAGACACTAAATCACTAACACTATGTCATCCTGCTGCAACCTCAGACACTAAATCACTAACACTATGTCATCCTGCTGCAACCTCAGACACTAAATCACTAACACTATGTCATCCTGCTGCAACCTCAGACACTAAATCACTAACACTATGTCATCCTGCTGCAACCTCAGACACTAAATCACTAATACTATGTCATCCTGCTGCAACCTCAGACACTAAATCACTAACACTATGTCATCCTGCTGCAACCTCAGACACTAAATCACTAACACTATGTCATCCTGCTGCAACCGCAGACACTAAATAACTAACACTATGTCATCCTGCTGCAACCTCAGACACTAAATAACTAACACTATGTCATCCTGCTGCAACCTCAGACACTAAATCACTAACACTATGTCATCCTGCTGCAACCTCAGACACTAAATCACTAACACTATGTCATCCTGCTGCAACCTCAGACACTAAATCACTAACACTATGTCATCATGCTGCAACCTCAGACACTAAATAACTAACACTATGTCATCCTGCTGCAACCTCAGACACCAAATCACTAACACTATGTCATCCTGCTGCAACCTCAGACACTAAATCACTAACACTATGTCATCCTGCTGCAACCTCAGACACTAAATCACTAACACTATGTCATCCTGCTGCAACCTCAGACACTTAATCACTAACACCATGTCATCCTGCTGCAACCGCCGACACTAAATCACTAACACTATGTCATCCTGCTGCAACCTCAGACACTAAATCACTAACACTATGTCATCCTGCTGCAACCTCAGACACTAAATCACTAACACTATGTCATCCTGCTGCAACCTCAGACACTAAATCACTAACACTATGTCATCCTGCTGCAACCTCAGACACTAAATCACTAATACTATGTCATCCTGCTGCAACCTCAGACACTAAATCACTAACACTATGTCATCCTGCTGCAACCTCAGACACTAAATCACTAACACTATGTCATCATGCTGCAACCTCAGACACTAAATAACTAACACTATGTCATCCTGCTGCAACCTCAGACACTAAATCACTAACACTATGTCATCATGCTGCAACCTCAGACACTAAATAACTAACACTATGTCATCCTGCTGCAACCTCAGACACTAAATCACTAACACTATGTCATCCTGCTGCAACCTCAGACACTAAATCACTAACACTATGTCATCCTGCTGCAACCTCAGACACTAAATCACTAACACTATGTCATCCTGCTGCAACCGCCGACACTAAATCACTAACACTATGTCATCCTGCTGCAACCTCAGACACTAAATCACTAACACTATGTCATCCTGCTGCAACCTCAGACACTAAATCACTAACACTATGTCATCCTGCTGCAACCTCAGACATTAAATAACTAACACTATGTCATCCTGCTGCAACCTCAGACACTAAATCACTAACACTATGTCATCCTGCTGCAACCTCAGACACTAAATCACTAACACTATGTCATCCTGCTGCAACCTCAGACACTAAATCACTAACACCATGTCATCCTGCTGCAACCGCCGACACTAAATCACTAACACTATGTCATCCTGCTGCAACCTCAGACACTAAATCACTAACACTATGTCATCCTGCTGCAACCTCAGACACTAAATCACTAACACTATGTCATCCTGCTGCAACCTCAGACACTAAATCACTAACACTATGTCATCCTGCTGCAACCTCAGACACTAAATCACTAATACTATGTCATCCTGCTGCAACCTCAGACACTAAATCACTAACACTATGTCATCCTGCTGCAACCTCAGACACTAAATCACTAACACTATGTCATCCTGCTGCAACCTCAGACACTAAATCACTAACACTATGTCATCCTGCTGCAACCTCCGACACTAAATCACTAACACTATGTCATCCTGCTGCAACCTCAGACACTAAATCACTAACACTATGTCATCATGCTGCAACCTCAGACACTAAATAACTAACACTATGTCATCCTGCTGCAACCTCAGACACTAAATCACTAACACTATGTCATCCTGCTGCAACCTCAGACACTAAATCACTAACACTATGTCATCCTGCTGCAACCGCCGACACTAAATCACTAACACTATGTCATCCTGCTGCAACCTCAGACACTAAATCACTAACACTATGTCATCCTGCTGCAACCTCAGACACTAAATCACTAACACTATGTCATCCTGCTGCAACCTCAGACACTAAATCACTAACACTATGTCATCCTGCTGCAACCGCCGACACTAAATCACTAACACTATGTCATCCTGCTGCAACCTCAGACACTAAATCACTAACACTATGTCATCCTGCTGCAACCTCAGACACTAAATCACTAACACTATGTCATCCTGCTGCAACCTCAGACACTAAATCACTAACACTATGTCATCCTGCTGCAACCTCAGACACTAAATCACTAACACCTATGTCATCCTGCTGCAACCGCCGACACTAAATCACTAACACTATGTCATCCTGCTGCAACCTCAGACACTAAATCACTAACACCATGTCATCATGCTGCAACCTCAGACACTAAATAACTAACACTATGTCATCCTGCTGCAACCTCAGACACTAAATCACTAACACTATGTCATCCTGCTGCAACCTCAGACACTAAATCACTAACACTATGTCATCCTGCTGCAACCTCAGACACTAAATCACTAACACTATGTCATCCTGCTGCAACCTCAGACACTAAATCA
>NC_074680.1:23023109-23138109 GCF_029448725.1 Salvelinus fontinalis
TCTCTACTCTACTGGGTGTGTGTTCTGTACTCTACTGGGTGTATGTTCTCTACTCTACTGGGTGTATGTTCTCTACTCTACTGGGTGTTTGCTCTCTGCTCTACTGGATGTGTGTTCTCTACTCTACTGGGTGTGTGTTCTCTACTCTACTGGGTGTGTGTTCTGTACTCTACTGGGTGTATGTTCTCTACTCTACTGGGTGTATGTTCTCTACTCTACTGGGTGTTTGCTCTCTACTATACTGGGTGTTTGTTCTCTACTCTACTGGGTGTTTGTTCTCTACTCTACTGGGTGTATGTTCTCTGCTCTTCTGGATGTGTGTTCTCTACTCTACTGGGTGTGTGTTCTCTACTCTACTGGGTGTGTATGTTCTCTACTCTACTGGGTGTATGTTCTCTACTCTACTGGGTGTGTGTTCTGTACTCTACTGGATGTGTGTTCTGTACTCTACTGGATGTGTGTTCTGTACTCTACTGGGTGTATGTTCTGTACTCTACTGGGTGTATGCTCTCTACTCTACTGGGTGTTTGTTCTCTACTCTACTGGGTGTTTGTTCTCTACTCTACTGGGTGTTTGTTCTGTACTCTACTGGGTGTATGTTCTCTACTCTACTGGGTGTATGTTCTCTACTCTACTGGGTGTTTGCTCTCTGCTCTACTGGATGTGTGTTCTCTACTCTACTGGGTGTGTGTTCTCTACTCTACTGGGTGTGTGTTCTGTACTCTACTGGGTGTATGTTCTCTACTCTACTGGGTGTATGTTCTCTACTCTACTGGGTGTTTGCTCTCTACTCTACTGGGTGTTTGTTCTCTACTCTACTGGGTGTTTGTTCTCTACTCTACTGGGTGTATGTTCTCTGCTCTACTGGATGTGTGTTCTCTACTCTACTGGGTGTGTGTTCTCTACTCTACTGGGTGTGTATGTTCTCTACTCTACTGGGTGTATGTTCTCTACTCTACTGGGTGTGTGTTCTGTACTCTACTGGATGTGTGTTCTGTACTCTACTGGATGTGTGTTCTGTACTCTACTGGGTGTATGTTCTGTACTCTACTGGGTTTATGCTCTCTACTCTACTGGGTGTTTGTTCTCTACTCTACTGGGTGTTTGTTCTCTACTCTACTGGGTGTTTGTTCTGTACTCTACTGGGTGTGTGTTCTGTACTCTACTGGGTGTGTGTTCTGTACTCTACTGGGTGTGTGTTCTCTACTCTACTGGGTGTATGTTCTCAACTCTACTGGGTGTGTGTTTTGTCCTCTACTGGGTGTATGTTCTCTACTCTACTGGGTGTTTGTTCTCTGCTCTACTGGATGTGTGTTCTCTACTCTACTGGGTGTTTGTTCTCTACTCTACTGGGTGTTTGTTCTCTACTCTACTGGGTGTTTGTTCTCTACTCTACTAGGTGTTTGTTCTCTACTCTACTGGGTGTTTGTTCTCTACTCTACTGGGTGTTTGTTCTCTACTCTACTGGGTGTGTGTTCTGTACTCTACTGGGTGTGTGTTCTCTACTCTACTGGGTGTGTGTTCTCTACTCTACTGGGTGTGTGTTCTCTACTGTACTGGGTGTATGTTCTGTCCTCTACTGGGTGTGTGTTCTGTACTCTACTGGGTGTATGTTCTCTACTCTACTGGGTGTGTGTTCTGTACTCTACTGGATGTGTGTTCTCTACTCTACTGGATGTGTATGTTCTCTACTCTACTGGGTGTGTGTTCTGTACTCTACTGGGTGTGTGTTCTGTACTCTACTGGGTGTGTGTTCTCTACTCTACTGGGTGTATGTTCTGTACTCTACTGGGTGTGTGTTCTCTACTCTACTGGATGTGTGTTCTCTACTCTACTGGGTGTATGTACTCTACTCTACTGGGTGTATGTTCTGTACTCTACTGGGTGTGTGTTCTCTACTCTACTGTGTGTGTGTTCTGTCCTCTACTGGGTGTGTGTTCTGTACTCTACTGGGTGTGTGTTCTGTACTCTACTGGGTGTATGTTCTGTACTCTACTGGGTGTGTGTTCTGTACTCTACTGGGTGTGTATGTTGTCTTCTCTACTGGGTGTATGTTCTCTACTCTACTGGATGTGTGTTCTCTTCTCTACTGGGTGTATGTTCTCTACTCTACTGGGTGTGTGTTCTCTTCTCTACTGGGTGTGTGTTCTGTCCTCTACTGGGTGTGTGATCTGTACTCTACTGGGTGTGTGTTCTCTACTCTACTGGGTGTGTGTTCTCTACTCTACTGGGTGTGTGTTCTGTACTCTACTGGGTGTGTGTTCTCTACTCTACTGGGTGTGTGTTCTGTACTCTACTGGGTGTGTGTTCTGTACTCTACTGGGTGTGTGTTCTGTACTCTACTGGGTGTGTGTTCTCTACTCTACTGGGTGTGTGTTCTGTACTCTACTGGGTGTATGTTCTGTACTCTACTGGGTGTGTGTTCTGTACTTTACTGGGTGTGTGTTCTCTACTCTACTGGGTGTGTGTTCTGTACTCTACTGGGTGTGTGTTCCATCCTCTACTGGGTGTGTGTTCTGTACTCTACTGGGTGTATGTTCTGCACTCTACTGGGTGTGTGTTCTGTACTCTACTGGGTGTGTGTTCTCTACTCTACTGGGTGTGTGTTCTGTACTCTACTGGGTGTGTGTTCTGTACTCTACTGGGTGTGTGTTCTGTACTCTACTGGGTGTATGTTCTTTACTCTACTGGGTGTGTGTTCTCTTCTCTACTGGGTGTATGTTCTCTACTCTACTGGATGTGTGTTCTCTACTCTACTGGGTGCATGTTCTGTACTCTACTGGGTGTGTGTTCTGTACTCTACTGGGTGTGTGTTCTCTACTCTACTGGGTGTATGTTCTGTACTCTACTGGGTGTGTGTTCTCTACTCTACTGGATGTGTGTTCTCTACTCTACTGGATGTGTGTTCTCTACTCTACTGGGTGTATCTTCTCTACTCTACTGGGTGTATGTTCTGTACTCTACTGGGTGTGTGTTCTCTACTCTACTGGGTGTGTGTTCTGTCCTCTACTGGGTGTGTGTTCTGTACTCTACTGGGTGTGTGTTCTGTACTCTACTGGGTGTATGTTCTGTACTCTACTGGGTGTGTGTTCTGTACTCTACTGGGTGTGTATGTTGTCTTCTCTACTGGGTGTATGTTCTCTACTCTACTGGATGTGTGTTCTCTTCTCTACTGGGTGTATGTTCTCTACTCTACTGGGTGTGTGTTCTCTTCTCTACTGGGTGTGTGTTCTCTACTCTACTGGGTGTGTGATCTGTACTCTACTGGGTGTGTGTTCTCTACTCTACTGGGTGTGTGTTCTCTACTCTACTGGGTGTGTGTTCTGTACTCTACTGGGTGTGTGTTCTCTACTCTACTGGGTGTGTGTTCTGTACTCTACTGGGTGTGTGTTCTGTACTCTACTGGGTGTGTGTTCTGTACTCTACTGGGTGTGTGTTCTCTACTCTACTGGATGTGTGTTCTCTACTCTACTGGGTGTATGTTCTCTACTCTACTGGGTGTGTGTTCTCTACTCTACTGGGTGTGTGTTCTGTACTCTACTGGGTGTGTGTTCTGTACTCTACTGGGTGTGTGTTCTCTACTCTACTGGGTGTGTGTTCTCTACTCTACTGGGTGTGTGTTCTCTACTCTACTGGGTGTGTGTTCTGTACTCTACTGGGTGTGTGTTCTCTACTCTACTGGGTGTGTGTTCTCTACTCTACTGGGTGTATGTTCTCTACTCTACTGGGTGTGTGTTCTCTACTCTACTGGGTGTATGTTCAGTACTCTAATGGGAGTGTGTTCTGTACTCTACTGGATGTGTGTTCTCTACTCTACTGGGTCTATGTTCTCTACTCTACTGGGTGTGTGTTTTCTACACTACTGGGTGTGTGTTCTGTACTCTACTGGGTGTGTGTTCTGTACTCTACTGGGTGTATGTTCTCTACTCTACTGGGTGTGTGTTCTCTACTCTACTGGGTGTGTGTTCTGTCCTCTACTGGGTGTGTATGTTGTCTTCTCTACTGGGTGTATGTTCTCTACTCTACTGGATGTGTGTTCTCTACTCTACTGGGTGTGTGTTCTCTACTCTACTGGGTGTGTGTTCTGTACTCTACTGGGTGTGTATGTTGTCTTCTCTACTGGGTGTGTGTTCTCTACTCTACTGGGTGTGTGTTCTCTACTGTATTGGGTGTATGTTCTCTACTCTACTGGGTGTGTGTTCTCTACTCTACTGGGTGTGTGTTCTGTGCTCTACTGGGTGTGTGTTCTCTACTGTACTGGGTGTATGTTCTCTACTCTACTGGGTGTGTATGTTGTCTTCTCTACTGGGTGTGTGTTCTCTACTCTACTGGGTGTATGTTCTCTACTCTACTGGATGTGTGTTCTCTTCTCTACTGGGTGTGTGTTCTCTACTCTACTGGGTGTGTGATCTGTACTCTACTGGGTGTGTGTTCTCTACTCTACTGGGTGTGTGTTCTCTACTCTACTGGGTGTGTGTTCTGTACTCTACTGGGTGTGTGTTCTCTACTCTACTGGGTGTGTGTTCTGTACTCTACTGGGTGTGTGTTCTGTACTCTACTGGGTGTGTGTTCTGTACTCTACTGGGTGTGTGTTCTCTACTCTACTGGATGTGTGTTCTCTACTCTACTGGGTGTATGTTCTCTACTCTACTGGGTGTGTGTTCTCTACTCTACTGGGTGTGTGTTCTGTACTCTACTGGGTGTGTGTTCTGTACTCTACTGGGTGTGTGTTCTCTACTCTACTGGGTGTGTGTTCTCTACTCTACTGGGTGTGTGTTCTCTACTCTACTGGGTGTGTTTTCTGTACTCTACTGGGTGTGTGTTCTCTACTCTACTGGGTGTATGTTCTCTACTCTACTGGGTGTGTGTTCTCTACTCTACTGGGTGTATGTTCAGTACTCTAATGGGAGTGTGTTCTGTACTCTACTGGATGTGTGTTCTCTACTCTACTGGGTCTATGTTCTCTACTCTACTGGGTGTGTGTTTTCTACACTACTGGGTGTGTGTTCTGTACTCTACTGGGTGTGTGTTCTGTACTCTACTGGGTGTATGTTCTCTACTCTACTGGGTGTGTGTTCTCTACTCTACTGGGTGTGTGTTCTGTCCTCTACTGGGTGTGTATGTTGTCTTCTCTACTGGGTGTGTGTTCTCTACTCTACTGGGTGTGTGTTCTCTACTGTATTGGGTGTATGTTCTCTACTCTACTGGGTGTGTGTTCTCTACTCTACTGGGTGTGTGTTCTGTGCTCTACTGGGTGTGTGTTCTCTACTGTACTGGGTGTATGTTCTCTACTCTACTGGGTGTGTATGTTGTCTTCTCTACTGGGTGTATGTTCTCTTCTCTACTGGGTGTGTATGTTGTCTTCTCTACTGGGTGTATGTTCTCTACTCTACTGGGTGTGTGTTCTCTACTCTACTGGGTGTGTGTTCTGTACTCTACTGGGTGTATGTTCTCTACTCTACTGGGTGTATGTTCTCTACTCTACTGGGTGTTTGCTCTCTGCTCTACTGGATGTGTGTTCTCTACTCTACTGGGTGTGTGTTCTCTACTCTACTGGGTCTATGTTCTCTACTCTACTGGGTGTGTGTTTTCTACACTACTGGGTGTGTGTTCTGTACTCTACTGGGTGTGTGTTCTGTACTCTACTGGGTGTATGTTCTCTACTCTACTGGGTGTGTGTTCTCTACTCTACTGGGTGTGTGTTCTGTCCTCTACTGGGTGTGTATGTTGTCTTCTCTACTGGGTGTATGTTCTCTACTCTACTGGATGTGTGTTCTCTACTCTACTGGGTGTGTGTTCTCTACTCTACTGGGTGTGTGTTCTGTACTCTACTGGGTGTGTATGTTGTCTTCTCTACTGGGTGTGTGTTCTCTACTCTACTGGGTGTGTGTTCTCTACTGTATTGGGTGTATGTTCTCTACTCTACTGGGTGTGTGTTCTCTACTCTACTGGGTGTGTGTTCTGTGCTCTACTGGGTGTGTGTTCTCTACTGTACTGGGTGTATGTTCTCTACTCTACTGGGTGTGTATGTTGTCTTCTCTACTGGGTGTATGTTCTCTTCTCTACTGGGTGTGTATGTTGTCTTCTCTACTGGGTGTGTGTTCTGTACTCTACTGGGTGTGTGTTCTCTACTCTACTGGGTGTGTGTTCTCTACTCTACTGGGTGTGTGTTCTGTACTCTACTGGGTGTATGTTCTCTACTCTACTGGGTGTATGTTCTCTACTCTACTGGATGTGTGTTCTCTTCTCTACTGGGTGTGTGTTCTCTACTCTACTGGGTGTGTGATCTGTACTCTACTGGGTGTGTGTTCTCTACTCTACTGGGTGTGTGTTCTCTACTCTACTGGGTGTGTGTTCTGTACTCTACTGGGTGTGTGTTCTCTACTCTACTGGGTGTGTGTTCTGTACTCTACTGGGTGTGTGTTCTGTACTCTACTGGGTGTGTGTTCTGTACTCTACTGGGTGTGTGTTCTCTACTCTACTGGATGTGTGTTCTCTACTCTACTGGGTGTATGTTCTCTACTCTACTGGGTGTGTGTTCTCTACTCTACTGGGTGTGTGTTCTGTACTCTACTGGGTGTGTGTTCTGTACTCTACTGGGTGTGTGTTCTCTACTCTACTGGGTGTGTGTTCTCTACTCTACTGGGTGTGTGTTCTCTACTCTACTGGGTGTGTGTTCTGTACTCTACTGGGTGTGTGTTCTCTACTCTACTGGGTGTATGTTCTCTACTCTACTGGGTGTGTGTTCTCTACTCTACTGGGTGTATGTTCAGTACTCTACTGGGTGTATGTTCTCTACTCTACTGGGTGTATGTTCTCTACTCTACTGGGTGTTTGCTCTCTACTCTACTGGGTGTTTGTTCTCTACTCTACTGGGTGTTTGTTCTCTACTCTACTGGGTGTATGTTCTCTGCTCTACTGGATGTGTGTTCTCTACTCTACTGGGTGTGTGTTCTCTACTCTACTGGGTGTGTATGTTCTCTACTCTACTGGGTGTATGTTCTCTACTCTACTGGGTGTGTGTTCTGTACTCTACTGGATGTGTGTTCTGTACTCTACTGGATGTGTGTTCTGTACTCTACTGGGTGTATGTTCTGTACTCTACTGGGTGTATGCTCTCTACTCTACTGGGTGTTTGTTCTCTACTCTACTGGGTGTTTGTTCTCTACTCTACTGGGTGTTTGTTCTGTACTCTACTGGGTGTGTGTTCTGTACTCTACTGGGTGTGTGTTCTGTACTCTACTGGGTGTGTGTTCTCTACTCTACTGGGTGTATGTTCTCTACTCTACTGGGTGTGTGTTTTGTCCTCTACTGGGTGTATGTTCTCTACTCTACTGGGTGTTTGTTCTCTGCTCTACTGGATGTGTGTTCTCTACTCTACTGGGTGTTTGTTCTCTACTCTACTGGGTGTTTGTTCTCTACTCTACTGGGTGTTTGTTCTCTACTCTACTGGGTGTTTGTTCTCTACTCTACTGGGTGTTTGTTCTCTACTCTACTGGGTGTTTGTTCTCTACTCTACTGGGTGTGTGTTCTGTACTCTACTGGGTGTGTGTTCTCTACTCTACTGGGTGTGTGTTCTCTACTCTACTGGGTGTGTGTTCTCTACTGTACTGGGTGTATGTTCTGTCCTCTACTGGGTGTGTGTTCTGTACTCTACTGGGTGTATGTTCTCTACTCTACTGGGTGTGTGTTCTGTACTCTACTGGATGTGTGTTCTCTACTCTACTGGATGTGTATGTTCTCTACTCTACTGGGTGTTTGTTCTGTACTCTACTGGATGTGTGTTCTCTACTCTACTGGATGTGTGTTCTCTGCTCTACTGGATGTGTGTTCTGTACTCTACTGGGTGTATGTTCTCTACTCTACTGGGTGTGTATGTTCTCTACTCTACTGGATGTGTGTTCTCTGCTCTACTGGATGTGTGTTCTGTACTCTACTGGGTGTATGTTCTCTACTCTACTGGGTGTGTGATCTGTACTCTACTGGGTGTGTGTTCTCTACTCTACTGGGTGTATGTTCTCTACTCTACAGGGTGTGTATGTTCTCTACTCTACTGGGTGTGTGTTCTCTACTCTACTGGGTGTCTGTTCTCTACTGGGTGTATGTTCTCTACTCTACTGGGTGTGTGTTCTCTACTGTACTGGGTGTATGTTCTCTACTCTACTGGGTGTGTGTTCTCTACTGTACTGGGTGTGTGTTCTCTACTGTACTGGTTGTAAGTTCTGTCCTCTACTGGGTGTGTGTTCTGTGCTCTACTGGGTGTGTGTTCTGTGCTCTACTGGGTGTGTGTTCTCTACTGTACTGGGTGTATGTTCTCTACTCTACTGGGTGTATGTTCTCTACTCTACTGGGTGTGTATGTTGTCTTCTCTACTGGGTGTATGTTCTCTTCTCTACTGGGTGTGTATGTTGTCTTCTCTACTGGGTGTATGTTCTCTACTCTACTGGGTGTGTGTTCTCTACTCTACTGGGTGTGTGTTCTGTACTCTACTGGGTGTATGTTCTCTACTCTACTGGGTGTATGTTCTCTACTCTACTGGGTGTTTGCTCTCTGCTCTACTGGATGTGTGTTCTCTACTCTACTGGGTGTGTGTTCTCTACTCTACTGGGTGTGTGTTTTGTACTCTACTGGGTGTATGTTCTCTACTCTACTGGGTGTATGTTCTCTACTCTACTGGGTGTTTGGTCTCTACTCTACTGGGTGTTTGTTCTCTACTCTACTGGGTGTTTGTTCTCTACTCTACTGGGTGTATGTTCTCTGCTCTACTTGATGTGTGTTCTCTACTCTACTGGGTGTGTGTTCTCTACTCTACTGGGTGTGTATGTTCTCTACTCTACTGGGTGTATGTTCTCTACTCTACTGGGTGTGTGTTCTGTACTCTACTGGATGTGTGTTCTGTACTCTACTGGATGTGTGTTCTGTACTCTACTGGGTGTATGTTCTGTACTCTACTGGGTGTATGCTCTCTACTCTACTGGGTGTTTGTTCTCTACTCTACTGGGTGTTTGTTCTCTACTCTACTGGGTGTTTGTTCTGTACTCTACTGGGTGTGTGTTCTGTACTCTACTGGGTGTGTGTTCTGTACTCTACTGGGTGTATGTTCTCTACTCTACTGGGTGTATGTTCTCTACTCTACTGGGTGTGTGTTCTGTCCTCTACTGGGTGTATGTTCTCTACTCTACTGGGTGTTTGTTCTCTGCTCTACTGGATGTGTGTTCTCTACTCTACTGGGTGTTTGTTCTCTACTCTACTGGGTGTTTGTTCTCTACTCTCATGGTTGTTTGTTCTCTACTCTATTGGGTGTTTGTTCTCTACTCTACTGGGTGTTTGTTCTCTACTCTACTGGGTGTTTGTTCTCTACTCTACTGGGTGTGTGTTCTGTACTCTACTGGGTGTGTGTTCTCTACTCTACTGGGTGTGTGTTCTCTACTCTACTGGGTGTGTGTTCTCTACTCTACTGGGTGTGTGTTCTCTACTGTACTGGGTGTATGTTCTGTCCTCTACTGGGTGTGTGTTCTGTACTCTACTGGGTGTATGTTCTCTACTCTACTGGGTGTGTGTTCTGTACTCTACTGGATGTGTGTTCTCTACTCTACTGGATGTGTGTTCTCTGCTCTACTGGATGTGTGTTCTGTACTCTACTGGGTGTGTGATCTGTACTCTACTGGAAGTGTGTTCTCTACTCTACTGGGTGTGTGTTCTGTACTCTACTGGGTGTATGTTCTCTACTCTACTGGGTGTATGTTCTCTACTCTACTGGGTGTGTATGTTCTGTACTCTACTGGGTGTATGTTCTCTACTCTACTGGGTGTGTATGTTCTCTACTCTACTGGGTGTGTGATCTGTACTCTACTGGGTGTATGTTCTCTACTCTACTGGGGGTGTGATCTGTACTCTACTGGGTGTGTTCTCTACTCTACTGGGTGTATGTTCTCTACTCTACTGGGTGTGTATGTTCTCTACTCTACTGGGTGTGTGTTCTCTACTCTACTGGGTGTTTGTTCTCTACTGGGTGTATGTTCTCTACTCTACTGGGTGTGTGTTCTCTACTGTGCTGGGTGTATGTTCTCTACTCTACTGGGTGTGTGTTCTCTACTGTACTGGGTGTGTGTTCTCTACTGTACTGGGTGTATGTTCTGTCCTCTACTGGGTGTGTGTTCTGTGCTCTACTGGGTGTGTGTTCTGTGCTCTACTGGGTGTGTATGTTCTCTTCTCTACTGGGTGTTTGTTCTCTACTCTACTGGGTGTTTGTTCTCTACTCTACTGGGTGTGTGTTCTGTACTCTACTGGGTGTGTGATCTGTACTCTACTGGATGTGTGTTCTCTACTCTACTGGGTGTTTGTTCTGTACTTTACTGGATGTGTGTTCTGTACTCTACTGGGTGTGTGTTCTGTACTCTACTGGGTGTGTCTTCTGTACTCTACTGGGTGTGTATGTTCTCTACTCTACTGGGTGTGTGTTCTCTACTCTACTGGGTGTGTATGTTCTCTACTCTACTGGGTGTGTGTTCTCTACTCTACTGGGTGTTTGTTCTCTACTGGGTGTATGTTCTCTACTCTACTGGGTGTGTGTTCTCTACTGTACTGGGTGTGTGTTCTCTACTGTACTGGGTGTATGTTCTGTCCTCTACTGGGTGTGTGTTCTGTGCTCTACTGGGTGTGTGTTCTGTGCTCTACTGGGTGTGTATGTTCTCTTCTCTACTGGGTGTTTGTTCTCTACTCTACTGGGTGTTTTTTCTCTACTCTACTGGGTGTGTGTTCTCTACTCTACTGGGTGTATGTTCTCTACTCTACTGGGTGTGTGTTCTCTGCTCTACTGGGTGTGTGTTCTGTACTCTACTGGGTGTGTGTTCTGTACTCTACTGGGTGTTTGTTCTCTACTGGGTGTATGTTCTGTACTCTACTGGGTGTATGTTCTCTACTCTACTGGGTGTTTGTTCTCTACTGGGTGTGTGTTCTCTACTCTACTGGGTGTGTGTGTTCTCTACTCTACTGGGTGTGTGTTCTCTACTCTACTGGGTGTATGTTCTCTACTCTACTGGGTGTATGTTCTCTACTCTACTGGGTGTGTGTTCTGTACTCTACTGGGTGTGTATGTTCTCTACTCTACTGGGTGTGTGTTCTCTACTCTACTGGGTGTTTGCTCTCTACTCTACTGGGTGTACGTTCTCTACTCTACTGGTTGTGTGTTCTCTACTCTACTGGGTGTTTGCTCTCTACTCTACTGGATGTATGTTCTCTACTCTACTGGGTGTGTGTTCTCTACTCTACTGGGTGTCTGTTCTCTACTCTACTGGGTGTCTGTTCTCTACTCTACTGGGTGTGTGTTCTCTACTCTACTGGGTGTGTATGTTCTCTACTCTACTGGGTGTTTGCTCTCTACTCTACTGGGTGTGTGTTCTCTACTCTACTGGGTGTTTGTTCTCTACTCTACTGGGTGTGTGTTCTCTACTCTACTGGGTGTATGTTCTCTACTCTACTGGGTGTGTGTTCTCTACTCTACTGGGTGTATGTTCTCTACTCTACTGGATATGTGTTCTCTACTCTACTGGGTGTTTGCTCTCTACTCTACTGGGTGTTTGCTCTCTACTCTACTGGGTGTTTGTTCTCTACTCTACTGGGTGTGTGTTCTCTACTCTACTGGGTGTGTGTTCTCTACTCTACTGGGTGTATGTTCTCTACTCTACTGGGTGTGTGTTCTCTACTCTACTGGGTGTGTGTTCTCTACTCTACTGGGTGTGTATGTTGTCTTCTCTACTGGGTATATGTTCTCTACTCTACTGGGTGTGTATGTTGTCTTCTCTACTGGGTGTATGTTCTCTACTCTACTGGTTGTGTGTTCTCTACTCTACTGGGTGTGTATGTTGTCTTCTCTACTGGGTGTATGTTCTCTACTCTACTGGGTGTATGTTCTCTACTCTACTGGTTGTATGTTCTCTACTCTATTGGATGTGTGTTCTTTGCTGTACTGGGTGTGTGTGTACCCTGTGGATGCATGTACATGGCCAAAAGTATGCTCGTTGAACATCTCATTCCAAAATCTCGGCCATTAAAATGGAGTTAGACCCCTTTTGCTGCTATAACAACCTCCACTCTTTTGGGAAGGCTTTCCACTAGATGTTGGAACATTGCTACGAAGACTTGCTTCCATTTAACTACAACAGCATTAGTGAGGTCAGGCACTGATTTTGAGGCTCTGTGCAGTCAGTCAAGTTCTTCCACACCGATCTTGACAAACCATTTCTGTATGGATCTCGCTTTGTGCACAGGGGTATTGTCATGGAAAGGGCCTTCTCCATCGTCTAGAATGATAAGTCTTCCCTTCAGTGGAACTAAGGGGCCTAGCCCGAACCATGAAAAATAGCCCCAGACCATTATTCCTCATCCACCAAACTTTACAGTTGACACTATGTATTGGGGCAGGTAGCATTCTTTTGGCATCCGCCAAACCCAGATTCGTCCGTCGGACTGCCAGATGGTGAAGCGTGATTCATCACTCCAGAGAACGTGTTTCCACTGCTACAGAGTCCAATGGCGGCGAGCTTTACACCACTTCAACTTACGCTTGGCATTGATCATGATGATCTTAGGCTCGTGTGTGGCTGCTCGGGCATGGTAAGCCACTTCATGAAGCTCCCGACAAACAGTTCTTGTGCTGATGTTGCTTCCAGAGGCAGTTTGTAACTCGATAGTGAGTGTTGCAACCGAGGACAAACAATTTTTAAACGATATGTGCTTCAGCAGTCAGGGGTCTCGTTCTGTGAGCTTGTGTGGCCTACCACTTTGCCGTTGTTGCTTCTAGACGCTTCCACTTCACAATAACAGCATTTACAGTTGCCCGGGACAACTCGAGCAGGGCATACATTTGAAATGGACACTATAGCAGGGCCTGCATACTGACTTGTTAGAAGGGTGGCATCCTATGACGGTGTCACATTGAAAGTCAATTTTATACACCTGTCAGCAACGGGTGTGGCTGAAATAGCAGAATCCATACATTTGAAGGGTCTGGATACTACAGCAGAGCCTGGATACTACAACAGAGCCTGTAAACTACAAAAGAGCCTGGATACTACAGCAGGTTCTGGATACTACAGCAGGTTCTAGATACTACAGCAGAGCATGGATACTACAGCAGGTTCTAGATACTACAGCAGAGCCTGGATACTACAGCAGGTTCTAGATACTACAGCAGAGCCTGGATACTACAGCAGAGCCTGGATACTACAGCAGGTTCTGGATACTACAGCAGAGCGTGGATACTACAGCAGGTTCTAGATACTACAGCAGAGCATGGATACTACAGCAGGTTCTAGATACTACAGCAGAGCCTGGATACTACAGCAGGTTCTGGAAACTACATCAGAGCCTGGATACTACAGCACGGCATGGATACCACAGCAGAGCCTGGATACTACAGCAGGTTCTGGATACTACAGCAGGTTCTGGATACTACAGCAGGTCCTGGATACTACAGCAGAGCCTGGATATTACAGCAGAGCCTGGATACTACAGCAGAGCCTGGAAAGTACAGCAGAGCCTGGATACTACAGCAGGTTCTGGATACTACAGCAGGTTCTGGATACTACAGCAGGTTCT
Source organism: Salvelinus fontinalis (assembly GCF_029448725.1). Classification (NCBI taxonomy): domain Eukaryota; kingdom Metazoa; phylum Chordata; class Actinopteri; order Salmoniformes; family Salmonidae; genus Salvelinus; species Salvelinus fontinalis. Next base: position 23,036,709 of record NC_074680.1, read on the forward strand.
GGATACTACAGCATAGCCTGGATTCTACAGCAGGTTCTGGATACTACAGCAGAGCGTGGATACTACAGCAGGTTCTAGATACTACAGCAGAGCCTGGATACTAGAGCAGAGCCTGGATACTACAGCAGGTTCTGGATACTACAGCAGATCCTGGACACCACCGCAGAGCCTGGATACTACAGCAGAGCCTGGATACTACAGCAGAGCCTGGATACTACAGCAGAGCCTGGATACTACAGCAGGTTCTGGATACTACAGCAGAGCATGGATACTACTGCAGAGCCTGGATACTACAGCAGGTTCTGGATATTAAAGCAGAGCCTGGATACTACTGCAGAGCCTGGATACTACAGCAGGTTCTGGATACTACAGCAGAGGATGGATACTACTGCAGAGCCTGGATACTACAGGAGTTTCTGGAGACTACAGCATGGCATGGATACTACAGCAGGGCCTGGATACTACAGCAGGGCCTGAATACTACAGCAGGGCCTGGATACTACAGCAGGTTCTGGAAACTACAGCAGAGCCTGGCTACTACAGCAGGTTCTGGATACTACCGCAGAGCCTGGATACTACAGCAGGGATTGGATAATACAGCAGAGCCTGGATACTACAGAAGGTTCAGGATACTACAGCAGAGCCTGGATACTACAGCAGAGCCTGGATACTACAGCAGAGCCTGGATACTATAGAAGGTTCTGTATACTACAGCAAGGTCTGTATACTACAGCAGAGCCTGGATACTACAGCAAGGCCTGGATACTATAGAAGGTTCTGGATACTACAGCAGAGTCTGGATACTATAGAAGGTTCTGTATACTACAGCAGAGCCTGGATACTACAGCAGAGCCTGGATACTATAGAAGGTTCTGTATACTACAGCAGAGCCTGGATACTACAGCAGAGTCTGGATACTATAGAAGGTTCTGTATACTACAGCAGAGCCTGGATACTACAGCAGAGCCTGGATACTATAGAAGGTTCTGTATACTACAGCAGAGTCTGGATACTACAGCAAGGTCTGTATACTACAGCAAGGTCTGTATACTACAGCAAGGTCTGTATACTACAGCAGCGTCTGGATACTACAGCAAGTTCTGGATAGTACAGCAGGGCCTGGATACTACAGCAAGTTTTGGAAACTACAGCAAGTTCTGGATACTGCAGCAGGGCCTGGATACTACAGCAGAACCTGGATACTACAGCAGAGCCTGGACACTACAGCAGAGCCTGGATACTACAGCAGGTTCTGGATACTACAGCAGAACCTGGATACTACAGCAGAGCATGGATACTACAGCAGAACCTGGATACTACAGCAGAGCCTGGACACTACAGCAGAGCCTGGATACTACAGCAGGTTCTGGATACTACAGCAGAACCTGGATACTACAGCAGAGCATGGATACTACAGCAGAGCCTGGATACTACAGCAGAGCCTGGATACTACAGCAGAGCCTGGCTACTACTGCAGAGCCTGGAGATTACAGCAGGTTCTGGATAGTACAGCAGGTTCTGGATAGTACAGCAGGGCCTGGATAGTACAGCAGGGCCTGGATAGTACAGCAGGTTCTGGATACTACATCAGGTCCTGGATACTACAGCATGGCATGGATACTACAGCAGGTTCTGGATACTACAGCAGGGCCTTGCCTGGATACTACAGCAGAGCTCGGCATGGATACTACACCAGGTTCTGGAAACTACAGCAGAGCCTGGATACTACAGCATAGCTTGGATTCTACAGCAGGGCTTTGATACTACAGCATAGCTTGGATTCTACAGCAGGGCTTTGATACTACAGCAAAGCCTGGCAAATACAGCAGGTTCTGGATACTACCGCAGAGTCTGGATACTACAGCAGGGCCTGGATAGTACAGCAGGGCCTGGATACTACAGCAGGGATTGGATACTACAGCAGGTTCTGGATACTACAGCAGAGCCTGGATACTACAGAAGGTTCTGGATACTACAGCAAGGTCTGGATACTACAGCAGAGCATGGATACTACAGAAGGTTCTGGATACTACAGCTTGGCCTGGATACTACAGCAGGTTCTGGATACTACAGCAGAGCCTGGCCTGGATACTGCAGCAGGGCCTGGCCTGGATACTACAGCAGAGCCTGAACAGGATACTACAGCAGAGCCGGGCCTGGATTCTACAGCAGAGTCTGGCCTGGATACTACAGCAGAGCCTGGCCTGTATACTACAGCAGAGCTTGGCCTGGATACTACAGCAGGTTCTAGATACTACAGCAGGTTCTGGATACTACAGCAAGTTTTGGAAACTACAGCAAGTTCTGGATACTGCAGCAGGGCCTGGATATTACAGCAGAGCCTGGATACTACAGCAGAACCTGGATACTACAGCAGAGCCTGGACACTACAGCAGAGCCTGGATACTACAGCAGGTTCTGGATACTACAGCAGAACCTGGATACTATAGCAGAGCATGGATACTACAGCAGAGCCTGGATACTACAGCAGGTTCTGGATACTACAGCAGAGCATGGATACTACAGCAGGTTCTGGATACTACAGCAGAGCATGGATACTACAGCAGGTTCTAGATACTACAGCAGAGCATGGATACTACAGCAGGTTCTAGATACTACAGCAGAGCCTGGATACTACAGCAGGTTCTGGAAACTACATCAGAGCCTGGATACTACAGCACGGCATGGATACCACAACAGAGCCTGGATACTACAGCAGGTTCTGGATACTACAGCAGGTTCTGGATACTACAGCAGAGCCTGGAAAGTACAGCAGAGCCTGGATACTACAGCAGGTTCTGGATACTACAGCAGGTTCTGGATACTACAGCAGGTTCTGGATACTACAGCATAGCCTGGATTCTACAGCAGGTTCTGGATACTACAGCAGAGCGTGGATACTACAGCAGGTTCTAGATACTACAGCAGAGCCTGGATACTACAGCAGAGCCTGGATACTACAGCAGGTTCTGGATACTACAGCAGAGCCTGGACACTACAGCAGAGCCTGGATACTACAGCAGAGCCTGGATACTACAGCAGAGCCTGGATACTACAGCAGAGCCTGGATACTACAGCAGAGCATGGATACTACTGCAGAGCCTGGATACTACAGCAGGTTCTGGATATTAAAGCAGAGCCTGGATACTACTGCAGAGCCTGGATACTACAGCAGGTTCTGGATACTACAGCAGAGGATGGATACTACTGCAGAGCCTGGATACTACAGGAGTTTCTGGAGACTACAGCATGGCATGGATACTACAGCAGGGCCTGGATACTACAGCAGGGCCTGGATACTACAGCAGGGCCTGGATACTACAGCAGGTTCTGGAAACTACAGCAGAGCCTGGCTACTACAGCAGGTTCTGGATACTACCGCAGAGCCTGGATACTACAGCAGGGATTGGATAATACAGCAGAGCCTGGATACTACAGAAGGTTCAGGATACTACAGCAGAGCCTGGATACTACAGCAGAGCCTGGATACTACAGCAGAGCCTGGATACTATAGAAGGTTCTGTATACTACAGCAAGGTCTGTATACTACAGCAGAGGCTGGATACTACAGCAAGGCCTGGATACTATAGAAGGTTCTGGATACTACAGCAGAGTCTGGATACTATAGAAGGTTCTGTATACTACAGCAGAGCCTGGATACTACAGCAGAGCCTGGATACTATAGAAGGTTCTGTATACTACAGCAGCGTCTGGATACTACAGCAAGGTCTGGATACTACAGCAAGGTCTGGATACTACAGCAAGTTTTGGAAACTACAGCAAGTTCTGGATACTGCAGCAGGGCCTGGATATTACAGCAGAGCCTGGATAATACAGCAGAGCCTGGACACTACAGCAGAGCCTGGATACTACAGCAGGTTCTGGATACTACAGCAGAACCTGGATACTACAGCAGAGCATGGATACTACAGCAGAGCCTGGATACTACAGCAGAGCCTGGATACTACAGCAGAGCCTGGCTACTACTGCAGAGCCTGGAGATTACAGCAGGTTCTGGATAGTACAGCAGGTTCTGGATAGTACAGCAGGGCCTGGATAGTACAGCAGGGCCTGGATAGTACAGCAGGTTCTGGATACTACATCAGGGCCTGGATACTACAGCAGGTTCTGGATACTACAGCAGAGCCTGGCCTGGAAACTACAGCAGGGCCTTGCCTGGATACTACAGCAGAGCTCGGCATGGATACTACACCAGGTTCTGGAAACTACAGCAGAGCCTGGATACTACAGCATAGCTTGGATTCTACAGCAGGGCTTTGATACTACAGCATAGCTTGGATTCTACAGCAGGGCTTTGATACTACAGCAAAGCCTGGCAAATACAGCAGGTTCTGGATACTACCGCAGAGTCTGGATAGTACAGCAGGGCCTGGATACTACAGCAGGGATTGGATACTACAGCAGGTTCTGGATACTACAGCAGAGCCTGGATACTACAGAAGGTTCTGGATACTACAGCAAGGTCTGGATACTACAGAAGGTTCTGGATACTACAGCTTGGCCTGGATACTACAGCAGGTTCTGGATACTACAGCAGAGCCTGGCCTGGATACTGCAGCAGGGCCTGGCCTGGATACTACAGCAGAGCCTGGATACTACAGAAGGTTCTGGATACTACAGCAAGGTCTGGATACTACAGCAGAGGTTGGATACTACAGGAGGTTCTGGAAACTACAGCAGAGCCTGGATACTACAGCAGAGTCTGGCCTGGATACTACAGCAGAGCCTGGATATTACAGCAGGGCTTGGATACTAGAGCAGAGCCTGGATATTACGGCCGGTTCTGGATACTACAGCAGGGCCTGGATACTACAGCAGAGTCTGGATACTACAGGAGGTTCTGGATACTACGGCAGAGCCTGGAAACTACAGCAGAGCCTGGATACTACAGCAGAGCCTGGCCTGGATACTACAGCAGAGCCGGGCCTGGATTCTACAGCAGAGTCTGGCCTGGATACTACAGCAGAGCCTGGCCTGTATACTACAGCAGAGCCTGGCCTGGATACTACAGCAGAGCCTGGATACTACAGCAGAGCCTGGATACTACAGCAGAGTCTGGCCTGGATACTACAGCAGGGCCTGGATAATACAACAGAGTCTGGCCTGGATACTACAGCAGAGCCTGGATACTACAGCAGAGCCTGAACAGGATACTACAGCAGAGCCGGGCCTGGATTCTACAGCAGAGTCTGGCCTGGATACTACAGCAGAGCCTGGCCTGTATACTACAGCAGAGCTTGGCCTGGATAATACAGCAGGGCCTGGATAATACAACAGGGCCTGGATACTACAGCAGAGCCACGTTGCACACATCCAGCCTCACCAGACACACACTCTTCAGAGAGACAGACACACAGATCTCATCAGAGATAGGGGTAGAGAGAGTGAGAGAAAGAGAGAGAGAGTTAGAGGGGGAAAGGAGAGAGAGATAGAGGGCGGAGGGGAGAGAAAGAGCAAGAGATGGACAATTGATAGAGGGATAGAAAGCCAGATAAACTTGGAGGGGATTAGAGAACAGAGATGAACGGAAGGACAGGGTATGACAGCGGCAGAGAGAGAGAGGGGCGAAGATGCTGCTTTCGACTGGCCTTGGTACCTCACTTCTGATCAAACACTTCCAGAACCTGTCAGAAAAAGGAGAGATGGAGAGATGAGGAAGGGAGGGAGGGAGGGAGAGAGAGAGGCCTCGCTCACCTTCAAACACAAGAGGAGTAAGAGAGGAGAAATGCCAATAAGGCAAAACAACACTGACTGACAGAAACAGAGAGGTGGAGACAGATGGAGGGAGAGAGAGATGGATGGAGAGAGAGAGATGGAGGGAGAGAGGGATGGAGGGAGAGAGAGATGGAGGGAGAGAGAGATGGAGGGAGAGAGAGGGGGATGGAAAGAGAGATGAGGGTGAGAGAAGGCGATGGAGAGTGAGATGGAGGGAGAGAGAGAGATGGAGGGAGAGGGGGGGTGTAGAGAGAGATGGAGGGAGAGAGAGAGATGAATGGAGAGAGAGGGGTGGAATAGAGATGGATGAGAGAGAGATGAGGAGGAGATAGGGGGATGGAGAGAGATGGGTGGAGAGAGAGGGGGGTGGAGAGAGGGGGATGGAGAGAGAGATGGAGGGTGAGAGAGGGGGATGGAGAGAGATGGATGGATGAAGAGAGAGGGGGATGAAGAGAGAGATGGATGAGAGAGAGATGGATGAGAGAGAGGGGGATGGAGAGAGAGGGGGATGAAGAGAGAGATGGATGAGAGAGAGATGGATGGATGGAGAGACGGATGGATGGAGAGAGAGATGGATGAGAGAGAGATGGATGGATGGAGAGAGAGATGGAGGGTGAGAGAGGGGGATGGAGAGAGATGGATGGATGGAGAGAGAGGGGGATGAAGAGAGAGATGGATGAGAGAGAGATGGATGGAGAGAGAGGGGGATGGAGAGAGAGGGGGATGAAGAGAGAGATGGATGAGAGAGAGATGGATGGATGGAGAGACGGATGGATGGAGAGAGAGATGGATGAGAGAGAGATGGATGGATGGAGAGAGAGATGGGTGAGAGAGAGATGGATGGATGGAGAGAGAGATGGATGAAAGAAGGATGGAGAGAGAGATGGATGGATAGAGAGAGGGGGATGAAGAGAGAGATGGATGGATGGAGAGACGGATGGAAAGAGAGACGGATGGAGAGAGAGAGATGGATGGATGGAGAGAGAGAGAGATGGATGGAGAGAGAGAGTGGAGTGTGAAAGGAAGAGAGGAAAGCATTCCTGAGAGATGCAAGGAGAGTGGCAGGTCTGGGGGCCATTGTTAGTCTCCTTCCCTTCCTCCATCCCTCCCTCTGTCCGGTCGTCACATCAATGGTGTCCAGATGTTTTCTCTGCTGCCTTCTCCATCTCTCGCTCTAAACCGAGGTGATTTGGATTGATCTTGTGTAATACTGCATAAGAGCTGACTTTTGGTCTCACCCTTGAAGTCCATTTCACCATGAGGTAAAACCTCACTTCTCTTTCATCTTCTCTTTCATCTAAGAACGACCGCTAATTGAACAAACGTTGGAGTGAATTCACACTCTATCCAGATCTAGCACTCTGAAACTAAGGAAAGGTGAACTAAGGAAAGGTGATCTGGGCTTATTTTGTCCATTAGACCCAGTCTGTCAGCTATCCCCTCTCCTCAACCTCAGCCCTGGTAGGTAGGTAAGATGCCCGGGAAGGTTTTCCCAGCCTACCATGCACCCTGCTTGGGCCCTGAGAGGTTCTCACCCAAAAGGACCAAGCAGGCAGGCAGGCATGCATTGCGACAGGCAGACAGTCTGGGAGACAGATAGAAATGACATCTGGGATCTGCAGGATCATTTCTCCTGGCAAATCAGAGGCCCATGGTAATGAAGTCTGAGGCATTATGGACTTTATTTTGACCGCAACACTCACTGGTCTTACTCATTATTTCTAGAATACACACCTCTCTTCCTGAGACCAGCCTATTGTATATTTGTTCACTCTCTCACCCCTGGCCTAAATCCACACAGATTATACTGAACCACATGTACCAGCTTTATGAAATGATAGAGGGGCTTCCAACCAGATATCCCCATGCTGGTGTTGTCAGTGATGTCACATTCTTATCCACACATTCTTATCCAGCAATGAGGATGCTCCCTGGAAGAAATGAGGATGTTCCCTGGAAGAAATGAGGATGCTCCCTGGAAGAAATGAGGATGTTCCCTGGAAGAAATGAGGACGTTCCCTGGAAGAAATGAGGACGCTCCCTGGAAGAAATGAGGACGCTCCCTGGAAGAAATGAGGACGCTCCCTGGAAGAAATGAGGACGTTCCCTGGAAGAAATGAGGACGTTCCCTGGAAGAAATGAGGATGCTCCCTGGAAGAAATGAGGACGCTCCCTGGAAGAAATGAGGATGCTCCCTGGAAGAAATGAAGACGCTCCCTGGAAGAAATGAGGACGCTCCCTGGAAGAAATGAGGATGCTCCCTGGAAGAAATGAGGACGCTCCCTGGAAGAAATGAGGATGTTCCCTGGAAGAAAGAAAGATGAGAGGGAGCAAGGTTTACATTCAACAGAAACATAATAATGGAGTTTCCAGTTCCTCTGATGAGAGTAAAATCCAACACACAGGGACAGCTGAATACAAAACCCAAATGGAAAGTAAAAACGAAAACATTTTTGCACATACAACTATTTTTCCTGTAGCTCTGTAGTCGGAAGATTAATGAAATCAAAGCTCAGTGCTTTCAGTACGACTTCCAGAGCCTCACAGGAGCTGTGGTCTAATTGCTCACCTAAGTAGAGAAAGCAATCAAACAGAAGATAATTGGGACTGTTTGCTAACAGTCAGATTGCCATGTTCCCAGTTCCCATTCAGGAATCAATGTTATTTTGTGATTGGAAATGCAGGAAACTAGAAGCTAGAGCATACGAAACAACGTTCCCTTACCCCTACCCCTCTTTAGAAAAAGTACATCTCTTTATCCTTGCAATTTTTTAGTTTCTGAAATAAAGTTCTTAGTTCTGAGAGGAATAAAAAATATGATGTGACTGGTAGTTAGTGTGCACACAGTGTGATGTGACAACAGAGTTAAAAGGCGAAAGACATTCTCAAAGGGTGTCTGATTATTCACGATCAGATTACTTTTAAATAAAGTCTAGAGAAACACTTTGATGGCCACAGCATCAGTCTTTCTCTATTAGAGGCCCTAGTTCCTCCCCTTCTTCATTCCCCTTATAAACTGTTATCTCCATGACCGCGGAGGGGGAGCAAACAGCACATCACTGTCTCACAGCCACACACATCCTCATTTACTCCACATTAGCATAATCATTTTTCTTTTCTTTTTTTTTTAACAATAATCACTTAACTGTACCACAGGAACAAGGGGAACCGAAGGAAGGGGGAATTAAAATCTCTTCTATATTGGGGAAGATAACTAAAGCAGGGTGTTATCATGTTATCAGTGTGTGACAACAAAGCGATGGGAGAGAGATAGAGAGATGACCCTATGTTGGAACCACATAGCTGTCCTGTTTCACTTGTGGAAGGGGGCAGGGGTTCAACCCAAACGGAAGCTTCTCTGGGTTCACCCCAAACGGAAGCTTCTCGGGGTTCACCCCAAACGGAAGCTTCTCTGGGTTCAACCCAAACGGAAGCTTCTCGGGGTTCACCCCAAACGGAAGCTTCTCTGGGTTCACCCCAAACGGAAGCTTCTCTGGGTTCACCCTAAACGGAAGCTTCCGGGGTTCACCCCAAACGGAAGCTTCTCGGGGTTCACCCCAAACGGAAGCTTCTCTGGGTTCACCCCAAACGGAAGCTTCTCGGGGTTCAACCCAAACGGAAGCTTCTCGGGGTTCACCCTAAACGGAAGCTTCTCGGGGTTCACCCCAAACGGAAGCTTCTCGGGGTTCAACCCAAACGGAAGCTTCTCGGGGTTCACCCCAAACGGAAGCTTCTCGGGGTTCACCCCAAACGGAAGCTTCTCTGGGTTCAACCCAAACGGAAGCTTCTCGGGGTTCACCCCAAACGGAAGCTTCTCTGGGTTCACCCCAAACGGAAGCTTCTCTGGGTTCACCCTAAACGGAAGCTTCTCGGGGTTCACCCCAAACGGAAGCTTCTCTGGGTTCACCCCAAACGGAAGCTTCTCGGGGTTCAACCCAAACGGAAGCTTCTCGGGGTTCACCCTAAACGGAAGCTTCTCGGGGTTCACCCCAAACGGAAGCTTCTCGGGGTTCAACCCAAACGGAAGCTTCTCGGGGTTCACCCCAAACGGAAGCTTCTCGGGGTTCACCCCAAACGGAAGCTTCTCGGGATTCACCCCAAATGGAAGCTTCTCGGGGTTCAACCCAAACGGAAGCTTCTCGGGGTTCAACCCAAACGGAAGCTTCTCGGGGTTCAACCCAAACGGAAGCTTCTCTGGGTTCACCCCAAACTTCTCTGGGTTCACCCCAAACGGAAGCTTCTCGGGGTTCAACCCAAACGGAAGCTTCTCGGGGTTCAACCCAAACGGAAGCTTCTCGGGGTTCACCCCAAACTTCTCTGGGTTCACCCCAAACGGAAGCTTCTCGGGGTTCACCCCAAACTTCTCTGGGTTCACCCCAAACGGAAGCTTCTCGGGGTTCACCCCAAACGGAAGCTTCTCACATCAGAGTTGAACTCTCAATTTTAAATTCAGTTCACCTGCTGTTGTAGATTAATGTAATAGTAAACCAATGGCCACTTAGAAATTATATTGATCACTTACTGCAATATGATGTCTGTAGGGATACTAACTCTAGTGTTGTAATATTGTAATATTGCACTGTTGTCACGTAGTTTACGAAAGTTCAATCAGTAAGCCTGAATAGCTCGTCACTTTTACATTTATCTAGTAAGCACAATATAATTCTCATCGCGTCGTATCTCACAGGCATAGCAGGTATTCATATGGTAGCGTTTATAATTATATCTCATTACCATAGCAGGTATTTATAGGGTAGCGTTTATAATTCAACCTCATTAGAATAGCAGGTATTTATAGGGTTGTGTTTATAATTCTACCTCATTAGAATAGCAGGTATTTATAGGGTTGTGTTTATAATTCTACCTCATTAGAATAGCAGATATTCATATGGTACTGTTAGCAAGCGTGCGGAATGTCATTCAACTATTAACTTGAGCCTATGAGCATGGCACACTAAGGTAATTCCACCATGCTTCCTGAATAACCTATCGGTTCATTCGTGTAATAATCACTTTCCAATCTTTCAACCAATTGGCATAGATCTAGGGGATCCTTTTTTTGTTGTAATTATCTTTTTATTAGAATGTTATTGTCTTTTAACAGAGGTTACATAGACAACCAAACAAAATGAACCACACAGACGAAGTACAATACAAATAATAAGGATAAAGCAAAACTTTACACAAAATGGAGAGAAAAAAATATATATAAATGTCGCAATTATAACATGGGCATTTATGGGAGGTTTTCTACATAACACCACAATGGAGACCAGATTTTCCTAAATGTATCAGATGTCTGGTGTAAATCAAAGGTAAGTTTCTCTCGGGGTAGAATAGCAGAAGCTTGAGAAAGCCACATTCTTGTAGATGGTACATCAGGTGTGGATCAAAATGACAATATGCATTTTGTGTCTAAGTATACACGGGTACATCTCTCCATGGCTCTCTGCCTTGTTTATTCAAAGTTATAAGCTCCAGCTTCCGTCACCACCACCATGACATGACAGCAACATGAGAGTATGAATTATGGATTTCACACAGTTTACTGTTGATGGCAACACCACGTCCTAATTAACCAGTGTATATTAATTAGTAACAGCTGGTCATCTGTTGAGGCGTTCATTTGCTAAGCCACTGTTCCACATATATCTAATTTGAATACATCAATCTCCAAAGGTGACAAAATTGCGTGGTTAGTCGAAACGGTCATATTTTCTTCTCCTGACAACCAGAACAGAACATTCAAGGAATGAATGAACGAGAATCCCTTCTTCCATGCAAATAAAAAAAGCAATACCATACATCTCTTGCTCTCTCAATCTCTCACACTTTCTCTCTCTGTCTGTGTTGGGGACTCTCTTTCTCTGTCTGTCTGTGTTGGGGACTCTCGCTCTCTCTCTCTCTGTCTGTGTCGGGGACTCTCGCTCTCTGTCTGTCTGTGTTGGGGACTCTCGCTCTCTGTCTGTCTGTGTTGGGGACTCTCGCTCTCTCTCTGTCTGTGTTGGGGACTCTCGCTCTCTGTCTGTCTGTGTTGGGGACTCTCGCTCTCTGTCTGTCTGTGTTGGGGACTCTCGCTCTCTGTCTGTCTGTGTTGGGGACTCTCGCTCTCTCTCTGTCTGTGTTGGGGACTCTCGCTCTCTGTCTGTCTGTGTTGGGGACTCTCGCTCTCTGTCTGTCTGTGTTGGGGACTCTCGCTCTCTGTCTGTCTGTGTTGGGGACTCTCGCTCTCTGTCTGTCTGTGTTGGGGACTCTCGCTCTCTGTCTGTCTGTGTTGGGGACTCTCGCTCTCTGTCTGTCTGTGTCGGGGAATGAAGGAATGCAATCATGTCAACTGTTTCTCCCTCACATCAAGTGGAGCAACCAAACGCACGTCGTCTTCGTTTTGCCAAATCCCACTGTGGGAGGATGCCACCGGCTTATTTTACATACTGCCCGTTGTCTTTCATCCTTAAAAATGATTCATTGTTCAAAGGACATGAGAGTACAAAAGGACTTATCCTGTCTAGGAGTTGAAGAACAGACAATAGACCCACAAAAATGTTTTCAGTCAGAACATAAATTACACATTCTGTAAATACAAAATATCCTGGCGTGTAACTATTGAATTTCATTGGTAATTATCTGTGTACAGAGACACACCAAAACAAATCACATCATGACTGACTCCCTTATGCTATGAAGAAATGACATGGAACATTGTGCCAAAGACAACATTTGGGTTAGAGAAAGCTATGATAATAGACCGCATGTACGCACGCTCGCACCCACCCGCTCGCACGCACCCACACACACACACACACATTGTGTAGTCTAATAGGTTAGTGCATGGCATTAACATAATCAACATTATAGCAGTATGAGTTATGACATTGTTCTACTTTATAATATCTCTTCTGAGCACTTGGCAGAGTAACCTGGAAGGTAGGATTTTATTATATTAATTAGTATGAGACAAATACTATTCTACGGTGGTGGTTGGTTAATATATCCATTCTGTTTGGGTATAGTATAGTACAGAGATGTGGCACCTCTCTGTACAAACATTCTGTTTGGGTATAGTATAGTACAGCGATGTGGCAACTCTCTGTACAAACATTTTGAGGCAGTGCAACCCCAGCCCACCCCACCGATTACACACACAAGCAGACAAGTGCACACACACCGATCCCCCCTCACACACACACACACACACACAAATCCAGTAGTTGCTGTTTTTCATCTTAATGAATTTCTGAACTTGTGAGCCTCCTTCCTTTTCCCAGTGCTGTGCTGCTGAGATGGGCTGCGTAGCGTAGAGGAGAAGACGAAGGGACCGGCTGCCAAATCTTTTGATGTGTCAGGAGGGAGAGGGACAAAATGGAGGGATAAAAAGAAAAGCTTTCCCTCTCTAGGCAGTGAGGGATATGGTTTATAAACTTGACTTCTACAGAAGTTATCTCTGGTGCATTTGCCAATCTTCACTCCGTCTTGATCCAGGACTCCCAGTCCCAATCTCTGCCACTGTTCTCTCTCTCTGGGTGGCTTGGTATTATTTTTCTTTTTTTGTATTAACTCTGAATGTTTCACTGCATGTTTTTTCCCCTTACTCATTTAATTATAATTTAAAAAAATGTTTTTGCACTTTTCTACAGTTAAAGCCCTTAATGGTTAAAATCACCCACACATTTTCCTTTCAGCATATTTTCCGCAATAAATGATAAATGATTTAAAATAACACAACCTTTTATCTCACACCCTTTGAAGGCAGCAAATTAAAAATGTAAATTGGGAGCTAATTAATATGCAAATGTATTCATTCCCAGTTAACAATTAGCAATTAAACCTGCAGTGTCTAGAAAGAGCATAGAAAAGATGTGTAACTTAACTTATTATAAAAATTACGCACACAAAATTCTAATTGACTTCATAAATATTTCCCACTGTCTTTCTTTGTTTATGTGTAATGATTTTGAAATAATGATGCATTTTATCTGTGTAAAATACATTTTATCCCTAAATGCTAGATGTCAAATATAATGTTTATTTTCACCCCTGCATCTGAATGCTTCTTCCGCATGTGGACTGTGTGTGTGTCCAGAGCTGATGCACATTAACATTTAAAAGTCTGCATGGGAAGTTATTTAGACTGGATGGTGTTTAGATATGAATACGTCTGTATGGTATCGCTGGGCAGACAGACAGTTATTGCACATCAGAGACACTGGTTTTCTGATGGATGTTGAGGTACAGGAATCAGAGAGAGAGAGAGAGATGAAGAAAGGAGACGGAGGGGAGAGATGCCTGATCTGTCAGAGATTATCAAGATGGCACTGCTGCAACAGCAATACTACAACTACAATTACTAATAATACTGCTACTGCTGTTATTATACAAAAAAGGACTTATACCACATGCAAAACATTTTGTGTTACTCATACATTTTTATTCAACCTAAACCAACATGAACAATAGTAGGTCTCCTCTCAAAATAACATGTATATTAAGAGGTATATTAAGAGATCGTTTCACTTCTAAATAAAGGGTGTTTAGTGACCGTTTGTCTGCGTATTTACCAAATGACAATCTAGAGTGTGAGCATGTGTGTGTGTTCCCAATGGCCTCCAACTAAGCTAAGGAAAGGAAGCCCACTTCTCTTCAGGCTCTCACACTCCTCTATTCAGATAGCTGTGGTTATGGCATTTCAAATGCCCCAGTAATCATCCCCTGTTATCGCTGTCTGTGTTGTAACGAGCGAGGAGACATATGTCCGATTCCCCTGCTGTTTTTTTTATAAGCCTGCATTCAGTCCCAAACATTCAAATCTCTCTCCTCTCTCAGCTTGTATTTGCATCTGAAGCACTAACAGCCTAGGAAATAGTGCAGCACTTACTTAGTGCCATTTCTCTCTCGTCCGCCTATTCCGTACGCCCAGGGAGACACAATAACAATCAGCATGCATTTAATTTAAAAAATGTGTTCCCTTTAGAATTCCAACAGGGCGAAAAAGAGAGAGAGACATCTCAGTGTGCTGTGAAAGGCAGCCGAGTATCATGATGTAACACTACCGTACTGTAGGTAGGTAGGCTACCACTACAGCAGTGCAATATTTTTTTTTTTTTTTTTTTTTTTTTTTTTTTTTTTTTTTTTTAGGGGAGGATCAGCTTAGTATTGCGGAAAGAATGTTGCTTCCAATGTAATTGTCTGCATCATTTCCAATCCCCCATATTTTTTGGGGTAAATATATGTATCCATACACGTATGCATACATATACACATATATACATACACATACCTATATAGACATACATACTTTTTTAAAGAATATGCCTTTATTATTATTCCCCGCGACCCTACCACCAATCCCCCAATTGGAGTAAACTTATAAACACTTCTGCTTTTACCTTCAATTTCTACATCTTATACCTATCTTACAGACACAGTCCACTTTACAACAGTTCTCTCTTATTTGTTCTTAGTCCTTCCTCTATTTCTGTTGTCCATCCAATTTTATTTCCACTTGTAACTGTGCTATTTCACAAAAGCTCCGCACCTATACACATTTCACAGATCCCGTATGCCCTATATTGTTTATCTTGTTATTAGTCCCACCCTTCAGCTCCACCCAACCCCTCCCATCTATCTTCCAACATCATCCATTTCGGATTTCTATTTGCCATACATTTCTCAACTGTGCTGTGATGCTTCACAAAAGACCTGAACCTTCCTATTCTCATAGCTTCTACAGATTGTAAATTAAAAATAAACATCTTTGCCAAAATAATTATTATATTATTGATTGATTGACTATGGCTTTTCAAATCCCCCAGTATTGCTATCTGTAGCGTTAGTTTTAGGCAAATGTTGCAATTCTTCAGCCATTCCTGGACCTGTGACCAAAAACGAGCTACATATGGACAATACCAAAATAAATGATCTAATGACTCTGCCTCCTCACAACAGAATCTGCAGAGCTGGGAAGATTGTATACCCCATATATATAACATTCTATTAGTTGCAAGAATTTTGTATAATAATTTATATTGAAAAATTCGAAGTTTTGAATCCGGCGTTGTTTTGCGTATCAATTCATAAACCATGTGCCATGGAATGGGTACATCGAAAATCTCTTCCCAACTATTTTGCAATTTGTATGGCACAGCTGTTAGTTTTTTGGTCCTTAAATGAAATTGGTATATGTTTTTATTTATCACACTTTTCTTTAACCATTTTTGTTCTTTAATACAGGGCCGACATACAAGTTCCTTACTTTTTTCCCCTTCTACTTGCCTCTTCCATTTTTGTGGTAATGCTGCAATTAATTGGTTGTAATTTTGGGTAGAGCAGACATTTCCATATGTCTGTGTTAGCTGCATGTGTGACATAACTCCACCAGTCCTATTTATGATATCATTCACAAAAATTATACCTTTTTTAAACATTTCTTCGATAAATACAGTTTTTTTATCAATTATTATATTTGAATTTAACCACAATATTTGTTGTACTATTTGTTCCGTCCTTTCAGGTGGATTAAACTGAAATTGCAACCAACTTTCTAAGGCTTTGTAACAGTCCTGACCTATTTATGTTAGTTTTTATGTGTTTATGGTCAGGGCATGTGTTTTGGGTGGGCAGTCTATGTTACCTGTTTCTATGTTGGTTTCGGTTTGCCTGGTATGGCTCTTGATTAGAGGCAGGTGGTTTGCATTTTCCTCTAATCAAGAGTCATATTTAGGTAGGGCATGATCACTGTGTGTTTGTGGGTGATTGTCTCCTGTGTCTGTGTTATGTCTTACACCATACGGGATTGTTTCGGTTGTTCGTTTCGTTTTCGGTTTATGTAGTCTGTTCCTGTGTCAGCGTGCTTCGTGTATATGTAAGTTCGGTTGTTCAGGTCTGTCTACATCGTTTTGTTATTTTGTTAGTTATATCCAGTATAGTTCGTTTTCGTCTTTGTCTATTTTGTTTATTTAATAAATCATTATGTGTTCAAACTTCGCTGCGCCTTGGTTCCCTCAATACTCCTCCTTTTCCGAAAATGGAGAGGAGGAGGAACGCCTTAACAGAATCACCCACCAACCCAGAGCCAAGCAGCGGAGTCAAAGGAGAAAGGGACAGGAAAAGAAGGAGCAATGGACATGGGACGATGTTTTGGACGGAAAGGGTTGCTACACTTGGGAGGAGATCCTGGCTGGGAGGGATCGCCTCCCATGGGAACAGCTGGAGGCACTGAGGAGAGCGGAGGCTACCGGAGAGAGGAACCGGAGCTATGAGGGAACGCGTCTGGCACGGAAGCCGAAAAAGCCCGTGAGTAACTCCCAAAAATTTCTTGGGGGGGGGCTAAAGGGTAGTGGGCCAAGGGCAGGTAGGAGACCTGCGCCCACTTCCCAGGCTTACCGTGGAGAGCGGGAGTACGGGCAGGCGCCGTGTTACGCAGTAGAGCGCACGGTGTCTCCTGTACGAGTGCATAGCCCGGTGCGGGTTATTCCACCACCCCGCTCTGGGAGGGCTAGATTGGGTATTGAGCCAGGTGTCATGAGGCCGGCTCAACGTGTCTGGTCTCCAGTGCGTCTCCTCGGGCCGGCATACATGGCACCTGCCTTACGCATGGTTTCCCGGTTCGCCTACATAGGCCGGTGCGGGTTATTCCACCTCCCCGCACTGGTCGGGCAACCGGGAGTATTCAACCAGGTAAGGTTGGGCAAGCTCAATGCTCAAGAGTGCCAGTACGCCTGCACGGTCCGGTATTTCCGGCGCCACCTCCCCGCCCCAGCCTAGTACCTACAGTGTCTACACTACGCACTAGGCTACCGGTGCGTATCCTGAGCCCTGTTCCTCCTCCACGCACTCTCCCTGTAGTGCGTGCATCTAGCCCGGTGCCTCCAGTTCCGGCCCCACGCACTAAGCTACCAGTGCGTCTCCAGAGCCCTGTACACACTATATATTCTCCCCCTACTAATCCTGATGTGCTTGTCCTCAGCCCGGCGTCACCAGTGCCGGTACCACGCATCAGGGGTAGAGTAGGCTTTGAGGATACAGTGTGCCCTGTCCCTGCTCCCCGCACTAGTAGGAAGGTGCTTGTCATTAGCACGGTGCCTCCAGTTCCGGCACCACGCACCAGGTCTACAGTGCGCCATATCCGGCCAGAGCCATCCGTCTCCCCAGCGCCATCTGAGCCATCCGTCTCCCCAGCGCCATCTGAGCCATCCGTCTCTCCAGCGCCATCTGAGCCATCCGTCTCCCCAGCGCCATCTGAGCCATCCGTCTCCCCAGCGCCATCTGAGCCATCCGTCTCCCCAGCGCCATCTGAGCCATCCGTCTGCCAGGAGCCTGCAAAGCCGCCCGTCTGCCATGAGCCTGCAAAGCCGCCCGTCTGCCATGAGCCTACAGAGCCGTCAGCCAGACAGGAGCCGCTAGAGCCATCAGCCAGACAGGAGCCGCTAGAGCCGTCAGCCAGACAGGATCTGCCAGAGCCGCCAACCAGACAGGATCTGCCAGAGCCGCCAACCAGACAGGATCTGCCAGAGCCGCCAACCAGACAGGATCTGCCAGAGCCGCCAACCAGACAGGATCTGCCAGAGCCGCCAACCAGACAGGATCTGCCAGAGCCGCCAACCAGACAGGATCTGCCAGAGCCGCCAACCAGACAGGATCTGCCAGAGCCGCCAGCGAGCCATGAGCAGCCAGAGCCGCCAGCGAGCCATGAGCAGCCAGAGCCGTCAGAGAGCCATGAGCAGCCAGAGCCGTCAGAGAGCCATGAGCAGCCAGAGCCGTCAGAGAGCCATGAGCAGCCAGAGCCGTCAGTGAGCCATGAGCAGCCAGAGCCGTCAGAGAGCCATGAGCAGCCAGAGCCGTCAGAGCGCCATGAGCGTCGAGAGCCGTCAGCCTGCCATGAGCGTCGAGAGCCGTCAGCCTGCCATGAGCGTCGAGAGCCGTCAGCCTGCCATGAGCGTCGAGAGCCGTCAGCCTGCCATGAGCGTCGAGAGCCGTCAGCCTGCCATGAGCGTCGAGAGCCGTCAGCCTGCCATGAGCGTCGAGAGCCGTCAGCCTGCCATGAGCGTCGAGAGCCGTCAGCCTGCCATGAGCGTAGAGAGCCGTCAGTCTGCCATGAGCGTCGAGAGCCGTCAGCCAGCATGGACCTGCCAGAGCCGTCCAAACAGGACCTGCCAGAGTCCTTCAGCCGGGATCTGCCCCTTGTCCCGGTGCTGCCCCTTGTCCCGGTGCTGCCCCTTGTCCCGGTGCTGCCCCTTGTCCCGGTGCTGCCCCTTGTCCCGGTGCTGCCCCTTGTCCCGGTGCTGCCCCTTGTCCCGGTGCTGCCCCTTGTCCCGGTGCTGCCCCTTGTCCCGGTGCTGCCCCTTGTCCCGGTGCTGCCCCTTGTCCCGGTGCTGCCCCTTGTCCCGGTGCTGCCCCTTATTCCGGTGATGGTCCTTGTTCTGGTGCTGCCCCTTGTCCCGGTGCTACCCCTTGTCCCGGTGCTGCCCCTTGTCCTGGTGCTAGCTGTTTATTTAGGGGAAGGTAGTGTTAGGGTGGGCATTAGAAGGGGTAGAAAGAAGAGGGGAGTGACTATGGTGGTACGGGGACAGCGTCCTGAACCGGAACCACCACCGTGGTCAACTGCCCACCCGGACCCCCTCCTGGACTTTGTGCTGGTGCGCCCGGCGTTCGCACCTTGGGGGGGGGGTACTGTAACAGTCCTGACCTATTTATGTTAGTTTTTATGTGTTTATGGTCAGGGCATGTGTTTTGGGTGGGCAGTCTATGTTACCTGTTTCTATGTTGGTTTCGGTTTGCCTGGTATGGCTCTTGATTAGAGGCAGGTGGTTTGCATTTTCCTCTAATCAAGAGTCATATTTAGGTAGGGCATGATCACTGTGTGTTTGTGGGTGATTGTCTCCTGTGTCTGTGTTATGTCTTACACCATACGGGATTGTTTCGGTTGTTCGTTTCGTTTTCGGTTTATGTAGTCTGTTCCTGTGTCAGCGTGCTTCGTGTATATGTAAGTTCGGTTGTTCAGGTCTGTCTACATCGTTTTGTTATTTTGTTAGTTAATAAATCCAGTATAGTTCGTTTTCGTCTTTGTCTATTTTGTTTATTTAATAAATCATTATGTGTTCAAACTTCGCTGCGCCTTGGTTCCCTCAATACTCCTCCTTTTCCGAAAATGGAGAGGAGGAGGAACGCCTTAACAGGCTTGTTTAAAGAATAAGGATATTTTGGAGATCATTTCCTTTTCAAGCAACCGAAAGTGAGCAGGTGTAATCTGAATAAAGGGAAAAAGGCCCTTCTTGAACATAGGATGAGACATTCGTACCAGTTTACTAGAGAACCAGTTTGGATTTAAGTATAACTTTTGTATGACCGATGCCTTTAGTGAGAGGTCTAATGCTTTAATATTTAATAATTTCTGCCCTCCGAATTCATATTCGTTATATAAATAGGCCCTTTTAATTTTATCTGGCTTGCCGTTCCAAATAAAATTGAATATTTTTTGTTCATATAATTTAAAAAACAGGTCACTAGGTGTAGGCAAAACCATAAGCAAATAGGTAAACTGTGATATGACTAAAGAGTTAATTAGGGTGATTTTTCCACAAATAGACAGGTATTTTCCTTTCCATGGTAGCAAGATCTTATCTATTTTTGCTAACTTTCTATAAAAATTTATTGGAGTGAGATCATTTCTTTCTTTTGGGATTTTTATACCGAGTATGTCCACATCTCCGTCAGACCATTTAATTGGTAAACTACATGGCAATATAAAATGTGTATTTTTTAGTGATCCAATACGTAATATGGTACATTTATCATAATTTGGTTTTAATCCAGAGAGGATAGCAAAGGTATCTAGATCCTCTATGAGGCCCTGGAGAGACTCTAGTTGTGGTTTTAAAAGAAAACATGAATCATCAGCGTACAATGACACCTTAGTTTTTAAGCCATGGATTTCTAATCCTTTAATATTAATGTTTGATCTAATTTTAACAGCTAACATTTCGATGGCAATAATAAATAGATATGCCGATAGTGGACAACCTTGTTTTACTCCTCTAGATAGTTTAAAACTTTCTGAGATGTAGCCATTATTTACTATTTTACACCTAGGGTTACTATACATAATTTTAACCCATTTTTTGGTGCAGTGCAATATTAATGCTAATCAAAAGACAGTGAAACCAGCAGGGTTAGCATATAAAACACAAATATTTTCTTCTGTCTTAATTTCTTGGCAGGGATTTTTTCTTGGAGGGGATTTAGCCACACACACAAACACATTTCTGTGAATTTAATTGAACGAACCTTCTGAATTTAAGAACAGTAAAATGTCACGTTGGCAGCTTTGCACTGCGAGGGATAATTCACCCTTCAATAAATAGGGAAGTTGTCAAGGTAATTGATTTCTACTCAGTCCACTCAACTGAAAAATCTGCAAGAGGAATAACCAATATCTATTCATTAAACGATTCAACAACAAGCAACTAATTCCTAGCTTAGGCTACTCCACCTGGTGCCTACAACCCACAGAGAATACTAACTCCTATTTAGGTCAATGTGATTAGAGTCTTACAGTACTTTGTAATCATAAAACATTTCTGAATTTCACCCTTGTCAGTGAGAGCTCCAAAATGAATGCAGAGCACTTAAATCAAATTGGAAGTGCTTTTGAAATGAATGAATTTAAAAAGTAAACAAATTGTCTAAAAAAACAACACATACTTAGTAGCACATACTTTAAATGACAATAGTCATTCAAATAACCCTCCAAAATATGCCAACTGTGCTTCATGTCAAAGTCAAGTGTCTCAATTTGAATCTGAATGATTGCAGCATTTTGAGAAGTTAAAGGTCCAGTGCAGCCGTTTTTATCTGAATATCAAATCATTTCTGGGGAACAATTAAGTTCCTCACTGGGATTGTTTTCATTTTAAAATGGTCAAAAATAAACATAATAGCTTCTTAACAAAGAGCAATTTCTCAAGCAAGAATTTTTCTTGGAATGTCTGGGATTGGTCCGAGTGACGAGAGTAAAACTGAAAGCTAGTTGCTATTGGCCTAGAGGTTTGGAACTCTCTTATTGGTCTATTAACTAATTTACCACCCGGTGATGTCACCAAGCAGGCCAAAACTCCATCCCACCAAAGCTCTTAAACTAAAAGGACATTATCATAATTTTCACAATTTCACAATATTATTCCAACCTCATAGTGGCGAAATACAGTATATATAAAATACAGGAAATCTAATTTTTGACTGCACTGGGCCTTTAACCTCTCCCGTTTCCTATCTGGGCCTAATTATTTTGAAAGGACTTATTAGAATTATGTACCTAAGCACGGGATCTAACCCAGAAAATAAAGCTTCATGAAATTACAGACTTCAGAGGGAAATTAAATGAAGGAATAAGAGAATATGGCAACCCTGGGCCCTGAGCTGAAACTCATTATTGTTTACCTCTCTTATGAAGACATAACCAAAAGCAATGTTTTATCCACTTTAAACATTTCAAAGAAACAGCGAAAGCCTGTGGGTACAATAACAGCTTTAAATAGTCTTCAACGCCCATCCCCAGGGGATTACCCTGCCTGAAAATACTTAATTTAATAAATATGCTCTTTAACCTCACACTCTCATTTCGCATAGTGTTATTATGAATTCATACGGTCTCTTTCTCTCTCTCTGCTAAATATTTATCCTGTTAGCTACTCCTTAACCATACATATTTTACTATTTTAGGAGGGCCACCTACATTCGTTTTCGAATGCAATTGGGTTCATTAGTACCTCCAAGATAATACAGTGTGTGTGTGTTTATTGTAAGCACTGCTAAGTCTCTAATCTTTCACAAATAATTCTCCTTGATCTAATCATACATTTATGCAGGAGAGAAACTGATGTTCTTAACATGGCTGGTCCAAGTAAAATAAGTTAGTACATCAAATAAATGATACATGGCAGAATGTGTATAGTTTGTGCATGTGTGGTGTGTGTGCGTGTGTATGTACACACCCTCACTAGCCCATGTTTATTTGTTTTTGTTTACAGCTGTGTTATTATTTACGAAGTCACTAACTTAAATCCAATGTAGTAGTTAACCTGCTCTTAGCCTCTTGTTTGCACTAGAGATGCTGTTCTCATTTTCTTGTGCAGTAAGCCTGATGGAGGCTGATTAAACGAACTGATTAAAATTACCCTTGGAATTTTTATATGTGCGGTCTCACAGCGTGAGCCTACCGTTGTGGGTGTCTGCTATAAAGCTGAGGAACCACAGTATTTCTGCCTATCTGTAGTAAAATCTTGTTGGATTAAGGTAAAAAATGTCTCCTGTCACCACAAATAAGTATAGTCAGAGATGATTCATATCACTGGGTAGAGAACTGATATGAACTGATGAGATGTGTCTTTCTTCGTGAGCTGTGAGCCGTCTGATCAAACCTCCACTCATGTACCGCAGTGCAACATGTACTGCAGACCTGGGCAGAAAATAGTTGCATGTTGTAGTTTATTTGAAAATAACAACTTTTCAAATACTTGAGGTAGTTGAATAAAATTTATATAGAGTTTCAACTAAAAGGCAACTATTTTCTTTGATATTCAAAAACGGGTCCCAGAAAAAACAAATAATATTTGAAAGAATTGTGAACACCTCTCAGAAAACCAAATAATATCTGAAGGTATTTGAATATATACATGTTATTTGAAAACATAAAAATATGTATTTGATGGCGGCGAAATATCTGACGAAGAACAAAAAATGTTAATTGAATTAGTGTAAATATATTATCATAAGCACATGGTATGAATCTTAAAATATAGCCTATACCAGGGGTAGTCAACCCCGCGAGGTCCAAAGCCTGCTGGTTTCCTGTTCTATCTGATTATTAATTTCACACACTTGGTGTTCCAGGTCTAATTCAGTCCCTGATTAGAAAAATGCAGTGGAACTGGCTTCAAGGTCCATCGTTGAGTTTGAGGGGCCTATAGCCTAGAATGAAATACATGAGGGACATGGAAGCCCCT
Source organism: Salvelinus fontinalis (assembly GCF_029448725.1). Classification (NCBI taxonomy): domain Eukaryota; kingdom Metazoa; phylum Chordata; class Actinopteri; order Salmoniformes; family Salmonidae; genus Salvelinus; species Salvelinus fontinalis. Next base: position 23,060,441 of record NC_074680.1, read on the forward strand.
AAAAATTAGACTGGAACACTTTGCAGATTCAAAATGACTAACAAAGATATTTTCATAATGAGTGACATAAGGTAATACAGTAACACTTGACATCAAGTTCATATACATGTCTAGTAACTTTGTGATTATTACAATAGCAACGTTGTTACATAGGACTTTGGAAATTGCTTTATAACAGCATAATAATGGAGTTATTACATAAGTGGAATAAGGAACAGTCACTATTCCTCATGTACAGTAGTTAACTCTCAGCTCATTACAATGCAATTAAAATGCAATTACCAAAGTATTATGAAACATGCTAATAAAATGTTGCTCAAAAAGTAATTCCAATTTTATTACACAGGCACAATAACCATTTCATTTCAAGTGTTACTGAGAATGCTAATAGTAACAAAATATGGCTGTTAAGTGTCAAAGGGAAACTACATATACCAAACCTGCTTTCAGTGGAAAAATCATGTTAGTTTGTATTCTGAGTAAACTACTCATTGATCGATGGTATTGTGTGTGTTTGAAACAAGAACACTTACCCTCAGATGGTCAAAGATATTCAAAGTTGTTTTTGCTAAGAATCCAACTTGGTGTTTGCAATGTTTGCAAATGGTTTTGATTTACTCTGCAGTATTTTCAGATATCATAACATGAATTGCAGCTTTCAACTTTTTCAGTGGCATGTTGAAAGCACAGGAGGGCTGTGGCACCTTAATTGGAGAGTACAGGCTCGTAGAACAAGTGGAATGGTATCAAATACATCAAACACATGGGGTTCCATTTGGAACGCAGTCTGTACCCATCTGATTGACTGACTGTGGGGAAGGGAGAAGATGGAAGTCGTTCGGGAGTGGGACGGGTAACGAGGATAAGTGTCTGCCTTATAAATCAAACAATCAAGTGATCAAATTCATCACAGATGCCTTTCTTATGGAGTGAGTCAAACAGATGTAGCTAGGCCTATAGGACTTGCAGATGGGAACACTTGACTCACTGACTGTCTCAAACTTGATACAACTTTAGTGTGACACAAATGATGTAGTGCATATAAACAATGTCTTTCACAGCATTCATCACAACAACAAAAAACATAACATGACAATGGCCCCCATAGTCATTTCAATGGTTATGTAAACATACTAAAGGTCGGTCTATCCAGAGAACGACAGCTCCCTCTAAACCAATAACAACACTTATCTTGAATGTGATAAGAAAGGTGTGTGTGCCTCAGGGTGTGTCAATCCTGGCCATTAATTAAAAGTAATCTACAGTAATTAATTTACTTCAAAACATGTAGGTAACTAGGAGATACTGCTGTGATTCTGTGTTGGTTACAATGTTTATGCAAATCACTGATAAATAAATGAAGGAGGGGAAAACAGGGAGGGAAAGCTAGAAGCGCAAGAATACAAATCATGAGTCAGATGAATGAAAATAATGTAAAATGTCCAACTTTTCAATGAGCAGTGTGAAACTTTTCAGTGCTAGGCCTACCTGTCACCAGCCTTCCACAGAACAACAATATGCCCATAGGCCTATACAACAACTAGTCTAATAGGCTAGTCAATTTGGAAACAATACCCTATGAGGGAGCCTATATTACTCCCTAAAAGTTCTCTCAAAAATGCATTCCTTCCTCAGAGCCATCAAGGATGAGAAGACAGAGGACATCAGCTCTCCCATTGCTCAAGTCCTTTTGCTCAGCCAAGCCTCACTCTATCTCCTCATCCGGGAAGGACACACGCATGCTTTTCACCTTTACATTTCTTCAGGAGCCGGGACGGAGACAGGGACGAAGTATCTCCTTCATTATTGCCGTCACTGTGTCAAGTGATCGTTCGTTCCGTGTCTCAACGTGCACCATGAATCTCCCGTTTGGGGAGGATATTTTTGGGGACAGAAGTGCACATCGAGTAGAGTCGCCAGAGCACTCCGTGTTTTATCCGTTGGACATCTCAAGGGCCACTCTTGTTTTACACAGGCATAACTCACATTTTTATCAAACTCTCCCATAGTTTAGGTCCCAGTGCAACATCTCTGGAGGGAGGCTCAGGCTAGAAACAAGATAGGGCTACTCAATCAATCAATCAATCAATTTTATTTTATATAGCCCTTCGTACATCAGATAATATCTCGAAGTGCTGTACAGAAACCCAGCCTAAAACCCCAAACAGCTAGAATGCAGGTGTAGAAGCACGGTGGCTAGGAAAAACTCCCTAGAAAGGCCAAAACCTAGGAAGAAACCTAGAGAGGAACCAGGCTATGAGGGGTGGCCAGTCCTCTTCTGGCTGTGCCGGGTGGAGATTATAACAGAACTATGCCAAGATGTTCAAAAATGTTCATAAGTGACAAGCATGGTCAAATAATAATCATGAATAATTTTCAGTTGGCTTTTCATAGCTGATCATTAAGAGTTGAAAAACAACAGGTCTGGGACAGGTGGCGGTTCCATAACCGCAGGCAGAACAGCTGAAACTGGAATAGCAGCAAGGCCAGGCGGACTGGGGACAGCAAGGAGTCACCACGGGCGGCAGTCCCGACGCATGGTCCAGGGCCCAGGTCCTCCGAGAGAAAGAAAGAGAGAAGGAGAAAATTAGAGAGAGCCAAGATTTTCAAAATGTTCATAAATGACAAGCATGGTCAAATAATAATCAGGAATAAATCTCAGTTGGCTTTTCATAGCCGATCATTAAGAGTTGAAAACAGCAGGTCTGGGACAGGTAGGGGTTCCATAACCGCAGGCAGAAGAGTTGAAACTGGAATAGCAGCAAGGCCAGGCGGACTGGGGGCAGCAAGGAGTCACCACGGCCGGTAGTCCCGACGTATGGTCCTAGGGCTCAGGTCCTCCGAGAGAAAGAGAGAAGGAGAAAATTAGAGAGAGCCAAGATTTTCAAAATGTTCATAAATGACAAGCATGGTCAAATAATAATCAGGAATAAATCTCAGTTGGCTTTTCTTAGCCGATCATTAAGAGTTGAAAACAGCAGGTCTGGGACAGGTAGGGGTTTCGTAACCGCAGGCAGAAACAGTTGAAACTGGAATAGCAGCAAGGCCGGGCGGACTGGGGACAGCAAGGTGTCAGCATGCCCGGTAGTCCTGACGTATGGTCCTAGGGCTCAGGTTCTCAGAGAGAAAGAGAGAACGAGAGAATTAGAGAGAGCATACTTAAATTCACACAGGACACTGGATAAGACAGGAGAAGTATTCCAGGTATAACCAACTGACCCTAGCCCCCCGACACATAAACTACTGCAGCATAAATACTGGAGGCTGAGACAGGAGCGGTCAGGAGACACTGTGGCCCCATCCGAAGAAACCCCCGGACAGGGCCAAACAGGAAGGATATAACCCCACCCACTCTGCCAAAGCACAGCCCCCACACCACTAGGGGATATCCTCAACCACCAACTTACAATCCCTCAGGGACTCATATCTTATTCATGAGCCACGTGTCCGGTGATGCAAGTGAACCCCAATAGTTTCCAAGGCTATCAAATTGCCAGCAACAAGTACAATAATAATTAGGTTAAATGTGTATTAAATAGGCTACAAAATAACAGATGGGTTGGATCATTAATAATGGCAACTTCTTATATAATAATCAAGTTCTTATATGTATCTTCCAACTGCCTGCATCCATAGACCTATCTGATTACATATCACATGTTTGTTCAAAAAAATCTTACTTTGAAACATTTGCATAGAGGTCTATGCTGCTCTTCCACCTCTCCTTCCTCAGCACAAGCAGCACATTCGATTTAGAACTCAGCACCCCTGAAAATATGCAAATGACCCTGAAAATAGGCAAATGAGAAAAACGTGTTCCTGACCAATAGGGTTAGGCAGTGTTGCAGTATGTGCGAATCTATTTCCGGTTGGCGTTAGTGCGGGAATTTTTGAGGCGCATCGAGGATAACTTGGAAATAACAACAAAGACAACGAGGTTTGCATTAGACATTAAAAACCTGCGAAATTCAATGTCTTTGTTTAGATGTATTGACATAACGTGTTTAAGAACAAGATTATCCCGGAAACGCGGTGTTTTGCTTATCATCCAAGGCTTCATCAGAATGAAGGCCATTTCTAGCATGCCGTCAGCTAACACGTTAGTTAGTAATGTTGTTAGCTAACTAGTTAGAGTATCTCGTTGGAGAAATTGTTTAGCTACCAGTCCGCTGGCTTTTGCAATTGTCTGCAAATCGTGGATGCACGCGTGTTACCTATTGGCATTAAGTTCGCTTAAATTAGCTAGCAACTAACAAGTAGTAGCCGTTAACTAGCTAGGTAACGTTAGCTAGCTAAATATAGGAAATGCCTTACTAGATTCGATGCAGTTTACATTGTGCTGGACTAGCACAATGTAAAAACTATATTGGTTGCATCGAAGTTATGAAAATCTCTCCCGCCCCAATTTGTTGTAAAAGTCTAACTCTGGCTAGATTGGTGATTGTAAACTCTGTAGCTAGCTAGTTCGTCGAGCCAGCGTGAACCTGACAAGAATCGAAACAGCTATCTACCGTAGTGGTTACCAGATCGATTTGAAAACTCACGTGATCCTATCATGTGATATGGTGTTTACACGTCATATTCAAACTTAACTGAGACGTTAAGAAACAGCTTTTGCAGATATATTGTTATTAACGGTCAAATAAAGGCATTGCTATGATATATGATCTAAGTATGCAGGATAACGTATTGGCTGGTAGTCATAAGATAGTTGTGCTGAATTAACTAAAATGTGGTAGATGTATAGATTATATAGATCATGTATACGGTCCCTCCAGATGCCCCCAAAAGCCCAGGCAGCAGGGAAGGGCAGAGGACCAGCCAAGAGGAAGCTTGCTGAGGAGTTTCCCCCTGAAGAAGTACTGACTGATACCAGCAAGAAGTCCTGGAAACTGGGAGCCCCTATCGGACAGGGCGGCTTTGGACTGCTCTATCTGGGTAAGAGAAGCATGGCTAAATGGGTGATAAAACACATATTCTAGTCATTGATTGTTCATTCATTTATTATTGATCAGGAATATTACTGTATGTCTTGCATATGTTATTTTAATATATATATATTTTTAACAGCCAATGAGAATTCATCTAAAACAGTTGGAGCTGATGCCCCATATGTCATCAAAGTGGTAAGACAACTCTGGCTTGATAGCACATGCCTTTGTATATGAATGCACGATTCGCCTCTGTTCCATCTCATGCCTATACAAGAAAGACAAAGGAGACATTTAACGTCCTTAGAATGCCTGTACAGTTAATGACAATATACTCAACATGTTCAGTTCAATCTGATAGCCCTGCATGACTCCAGGCCTACCTATGCTGCATGTATAGTGTTTCCAGAGTATAACTGTTCTCTTTATAATGTAATCTAAACTGACCGTAATGGGATGAATGAAGCTGTACTGTTTGGTCAACTGTCCTCCACTGTCCTCTTTTTTTTTCTTAATCTAGGAGCCCAGTGACAATGGCCCACTGTTCTCAGAGCTCAAGTTCTACATGCGAGCTGCCAAGCCAGATCTAAGTATGCATACCAGACACCACTCCCTCCCTCATGAACACACACACAGTCTCAACACTGGAACAAACAAATACACATTAAGAAATGAGCAACTTTCTTAATTGAGGAAGTGTAGTTGTAGCCCTATTTAGTGAGGGCCTCTGTTTCCAACATGGTGCCTTTGGTGGCTCCTGTGTTTGCCCCAAGGCTGCAACTTTGCATTTTATATCATAACAATCCAAATGTCAATCTCCCCTGACAATTAACTGTTATATTGCTAAGGAATGAACACTCATATTTTATTCATTGGAATATGGCGTTGTCTGTTGGTAAATATTTGTCCCAGTAGGAGATTACGTTACGGCCGGCACTGGCTTGGCCCGCACGGAATTACGCTGCTCTTATTACTTTGAACACCACTACCACCAAGTTTTATTAAGTGTGTTTGGAATCATTTCAATAATTTGCCTTGTTTTTACTTTTTAAATGGATGTTATCTCAGTTTAAACCTTTAAAAGTGACCTGCCTTTTAGCGTGTTGTATTGTGAATGATGTTTAGGCAAGTATTAGGATTTTTTTTCATATCTAGTATTGTTTAAATAATTGTGCTACTCATGATTCCATAAAGATTATTGTTTTATATTGATACAACTGTTGCCATTTTTTTGTATTTTAGTTCAGAGTTGGATGACGTCTCACAAGATGAAGTATTTGGGAGTTCCGAAGTACTGGGGGTCTGGACTACATGAGAAAGGAGGAAAAAGGTATTGGGTAGTTAAGAAATAATACATGAGAGGCTATGAGATTTTTATCATGGATTATCGTAGACCACCACAGCCATTAGAAAAATGTCATAACCCATAGCCTCTCATGTATTGTTGTTTTTATACAACGCTTACCAGCATTAAATAGCAAGATTACTTCCCAAATCATCCATTTTTGGAACTCTATCACTTGTTTCTCCACAAAAGATGTTGGTATCTGGTTGCTAAGCAAACATTTTTTGTTTGTCCAGACGAAACCAGTTTATCAAAAGTTGCTGGCTAATGACCAAATTATCAAACAAAACGCATACTGCAATTGCAATTCGCATACTGCAATTGGCAACTCCTCAACGCCAAATTTCATTACAAAGCTAGCTAGCAACGAAATAACCAAGCTAGCGACGACTTAAGCTAGCTAGCACAGGGAAAGGTTCACTTTGAAAATGAAATTTCTTGACTGCCAAACAATGTCCATAACCATCTCTCGTTCTGCTGTCTCTTTTTCCAGCCTTGATCACTGGTTACACAGCACTGACACCTGTATTATTGACATGACAACTGGGTCAGAATGGATTATGTGACAAAGTATTCGTTTTGATTGTGCGACTAGTGTCAAGCTACAGCAAAAAATGAAAAGTTACAACTGGATGCAACCAAGTTTCAGATGAGTTGCTTATTAGTTGCAGGGGGGGTGTTACACGAAGCAATCAAGAAACAACTCGGTTGCATGCAACCAAAGTTTGTAAAATTTGATTTGTCTAACTCCGGCCTAACAATGTGAGTTCCAAACCACCCGTTGTGTAATGCCTCTTTTAAATCTGGTTCTTCCAGTACCGTGGCAGCAATCTGTTATGATATGTCAGCCATATAAATACCCGTGGACCAGTTTGGTATATTTGACACACCCATGAAGTTAAGCGGTTGTGCATGTCAAACCAACGCCTTACTCCTCCAGCTACAAGCAATTTTGATTGATTAACATAGACAGTATGTTATCGGGGTGTGTCAAATGGCACCCTATTCCCTATATAGTGCACTACTGTTGACTGGATGCCATATGGCTCTGGTAAAAAGTCTATAGGAAATAGGGTGTCATTTGGTATGCACCCTGACTCTCTGCTTCCCTCTGGTTCCTTCCTTCCAGGTACAGGTTCATGGTGATGGACCGGTTTGGGACGGATCTTCAGAAGAAATTTGAGGAGACTGGAAGGAGGTTCCCCCGGAAACTGGTCCTGCAGCTCGGGCTGAGACTCGTGAGTTTTGTCGTCATAAAGGTGCCGATAGTAGAGCCAAGAAAAACAACTAACTAAAGCATTGATATATTTCATTCACTCTATGAAACATCTAGGCTGTTTATTTAATTGACTAAATCTTTACATTTGTCATTTATCCAGAGTGGATTAGTTCATTCATCTGAAGATAGCTAGGTGGGACTAGGGCGGTTACGGTGACTGTATTACCGCCACACCGGCGGTTACGAGTCATGTCAGCAGTCAAATTCCACGTGACCGTTTAGTCACTGTAATTGGGCTTCTCCAAGCTCTTATGCTGCCGCTGGTCATTAGTAGCCTACCAATCTTGCTAACTGCCTGCTACTCAGCACTCTATTGTCCCTCTAATCACTCTGACATCAATGCAAATGTCTAGTGATAATGATCAATTCTAAATCAAAACAAATGTAACACTTATGATTTAGTATATGTAAAGACAAGATTAAATCAAGAATAGTGTCATGACAATATTAGCCTATCACTTGTGAATGATGGCCAGCTTTTTTTGCGCTTTTTCAAATCATTGTCGCACACCTCGTGTAGCCTAGCTCATGGGCCTATATGTTTTGATTCGTTTTTTGTATCACAACTAAAGTTGCCGAATAACTTCTTAAAATGAAGCACATTAATCTGCTTTACAACAGCTGTAGAGCCCAACTGGCAAACATACGCAGCGTGTGAGTTTCAAGTTTGGGGAAGATCATTTTCACCATAAAAATGCACCTTAATAATAACAGCATTACATGCCTAATTGCATTTGTGGCCACTTTTGATCATGGTGTTTTCCGCTAATGGAACATTTGCACTACTGCCGTGTGCGCATTGCTGCGCTTATATTGTGAATAAATAGCCTAATAGTTTATCAACATTTTAAGCTAAACGTTCTCACTTGTGTCAGGCTCATTGCTTAAAACTGTTTTTTTTATGCTAGTGGTTATATTAATTTGGGATCTATTGCATCCCACAACAGTCCCAGACTATGGAATATTTATTTCTCGCACAGATTAGAGTTTGTCAACTTTTGTACTATGGGGATAGTAGATTTACATGGGCTAGTGCTTTTGCTGTTCGTTAGGCCTACTCATCTTGTTGGCTGATGAAAAGTAAATGTGGACAGTTCTTCCAATATCTTCAATATCTCCAATACCTTTCATACAACATTTTTCAAATCATCATTAGTCACATGCAGCCTTACAACATGCAAAACCGGAAACGCGAGTGCGCCATCGTGTGCAAATTGAATTTTGTCCCCCCCACACCAAACGCGATCACGACACGCAGGTTGAAATATCAAAACTAACTCTGAACCAATTATATTAATTTGGTGACAGGTCGAAAAGCATTAAACATTTATGGCAATTTAGCTAGCTTGCAGTTGCTAGCTAATTTGTCCTATTTAGCTAGCTTGCTGTTGCTAGCTAATTTGTCCTGGGATATAAACGTTGAGTTATTTTACCTGAAATGCACAAGGTCCTCTACTCTGACAATTAATCCACACACAAAACGGTCAACCAAATCGTTTCTAGTCATCTCTCCTCCTTTCGGGCTTTTTCTTCTTTGGACTTTAGATGGCGATTAGCATATAACTTTCATAAAGGTATATTACCACGACCAACCGACCTCAGTTCATCTTTCATTCACCGACGTGGGTATAACCAATGAGGAGAGGGCACGTGGTATCTGCTTCTATAAACCAATGGGATGGGAGAGGCAGGATTTGCACCACGTTCAGCGTCACAAATAGAACTGACTTCTATTTTAGCACCTGGCAACGCAGACGCTCGTTGGCGCGTGTGAGCAGTGTGGGTGCAATGATTGAATAACATGTATGTGTAAATTTATTTTGCAACGCAAGCGGTGTGGTCAGCATGTTAGACTGTATTAAAAATCCAAAAATATAGCCCAACATTTGTATCACAACTAAAGTTACATAAATAACTCTAAATTAAGCATATAGGAGTACCTGTTTCTTTCTCATCTGCTCAACACATAATAGTGTGTTCTCCCTCAAATCGTCAGCTATGTTCAATTGTATTCTTCATAATATAAAATAACGCCATGGAATTCTAAGCAAATCTCATCTGCTAAATGAACTAGTGTAGCCCACAGCCATATGGCATAGCCCCATCAGGGCCTAACATAAGGACAGCTCAGAGTATGTTATTCTGTTTTTCTGAAATGGACTACATTTTCTTCATATCCTGTTTCTTTAGACCTGTCTAAAATAAATAATGGATTCATTGTAATGGTGTAGGCTATTTTACATGGATTTATTATACTTTTTTAAAATGTAGATGGCTTGTAGGCTACTGATGTGGAAGCCTGGAGATGCTACATTTGTTTATATTAATTACCAGTCAATTAACGTGAGACCGGCAGCTATTTGCTTGACAATCACCGGCTGACAACCTTTCATGACCTACACAGCCCTCGGTGGGACAACCACATAGCTCAGTCATAGTAAGTTTTTCCTTAATAAAGTGGCTATCTGCAAAGTCAGTGCTAGTAAGGGGGAAAAGTCAAGTGTTAGCTCACGAAAGGCAATATGCATCGCCAGAGGGGATATGACAAGTGCCTGGATTAGGACCTGCGCCACTTCCTGTGTGAGGAAAGATCATACTCTACAGATGTTGTAGAGCATGAACCTGCAGGAGCGAGTCACTGCTTTGATGTTTGCAGAGAACGACCGGGGGGGCTGTCCAAGTTCACGCCAAGTTTATTTACACTCTGGGAGGGGGACACTTTGGAGTTGTCAACCATGATGGAGAGGTCTTGGAAGGTGCAGGCATTCCCCGGGAGGAATAGAGCAGCTCCCTCTTGTTGAGCTTGAGGTGGTGGGCCGACATCCAAGCTGAGATATCTGCCAGGCACGCAGATATCTTTTGTGTTCAAAATGTTGTTTGCCTATGTATTATCTCTATAAATAATGTTTGATATTTGTGTTGCCTCTTCTTCTCCCCTCACTTGTGTAGCTTGACATTCTGGAGTACATCCATGAGCATGAGTATGTCCACGCTGACATCAAAGCCTCCAACCTCCTCCTCAGCCACAACAACCCCAATCAGGTCAGTGGCTGTCTTTTCCAAAGTTATTGGCCTTGAGCTGTTGTATTTTCTTGGGTCCTACCTGTCTTTCATTCACGCTAGTCCAGCACTTACACACCCGATTCAGCTAATTCTTACGCCAAGGCTTGATAAGTTTAGTTGAGCCTGTTGAGTTACAACCCAAGGAATGGATTGACAAACACGTATGTAGTGGAGCTTTTTGTCCTGATATGGCTAGCGTCAATGCTATGCTAATCCTGTTAGATCTAACCATGTCAGGGCTGTATAGCTTGCTAGAAATGTGCCTTGTGTGTAGCAGTGGAGGTTGCTGAGGGGAGAACGGCTCATAATGATGGCCAGAATGGAGCGAATGGAATAGTATCAAACACATAGTTTTCATTTGTTTGATACAATTTCATTCACTCCATTCCAGCCATCACATTACACCCCAGCCATTATTATGAGCCATCCTCCCCTCAGCAGCCTCCACTGGTGTGGAGTGACTAGCAATGTTACCGTACCTGTAGACTTCCAGTCAATGCTAATTAGAATTGGCTTGCAAAACTACAGCTAAGTTCCTTTATACTGCACGCAGAGACATGCCAGACTCTAGCAGTAACCCTTTAAAATGGAGAGGCCTATTTCTCAGTCTGAGTAGGATTTCAAATGGTTGTCTCTACTTCTTGAAGTGAAGTAATGCCTTTGACCTGATATGTAAATTGAACAAACACTGGATATATTTATTTATTTGATTATGCTGCTGCCGCTGGTTCATTGGATTCAATTCGACATTAGAGACATAAGAGGGGAGGGCGGGGTGTTCTTTATTCTTCTCTAAACAGGGGAGAGATTAGATGGTGGCTAAGAGCTCTTTCAAGCAAACAAGGTGGGGGCAGGGGCAAATATGTAATTTAGAGATTAATAATGTTTCTGCGGTGTGTTATTAAAGTGCTATTTTTAAATTACAATTTAGAAAGCAACCCCTTGGGAGTGTCAGGGTTAGCCTGCTCCCTGCCTGCAGTTATTGGAAACATTTGTTTGACTTTCTGGGAGCTGAGGATTTGAGCAGGGAGGGAGGGAGCTGTGGTTTACTGTAACTATGCTTTGTAATGTATGCGTTATTGTTATAGTCCAGGCGATATGTGGAAAAACATGTTTTCATAAAAGCATGAAACTTAGTACACATGTACAGTGTTATTAGTAGTAATTTAGTTACAAGCCACATCATGTTAAGTATACTCACTCATTTGGTTGGCTGTGTGTCAGTGTGTGCATGCATGAATTTGTCTGTTTTGTTTGCAAACCTCTAGGTTTACTTAGTAGATTATGGACTGGCCTATAGGTACGCTCCAGAAGGAGTGCTGAAGGAGTACAAGGAAGACCCTAAGAGGTGCCATGACGGAACCATCGAGTTCACCTCCATCGACGCACACAAAGGAGTCTGTAAGTACAGTACACCTCACTGAGCCAAGCCAGGGGTAGGTACGTTCAGTTGGGTGTAAATGGAAGAAATCATTGTTTTTCAAAATAAAAAGATAACCTGATTAGGGCGTTCACCCACGGTGCTCAGAATGACAGAAATCACATTTACATCATGGTAATTGTTCTTAACAGAGCATGGAAGTCGAGGATGCAATGATGTGTATCCTTGCAATGATGCGATGACGCGTGTCCTTACAATGCCGCGTGTCCTTACAATGCCGCGTGTCCTTACAATGACGCGTGTCCTTACAATGACGCGTGTCCTTACAATGCCGCGTGTCCTTACAATGCCGCGTGTCCTTACAATGACGCGTGTCCTTACAATGCCGCGTGTCCTTACAATGACGCGTGTCCTTACAATGACGCGTGTCCTTACAATGACGCGTGTCCTTACAATGACGCGTGTCCTTACAATGACACGTATTTGTACCACACACTTTGAAGATGTTAGAATAACTGTCTACATTTACTTTTCCTCAACCAAGACGAGTAACGAACAGCAAAATCATAGCATAGACAGAGCGTGATTTTGAAGTCTGGGAAAGAAAATCTTCACCATAAAAATGCACCTTTATAATAAGGCATTCCATGCATCATCACATTTGAGGACTTATGTAAGAGAGCCTACTAATCCTAATGTGATGAGTAGATTGAATAGTCATGATTTAGGCTAATAATATAACTCAATCACTGTTTGCAAAAAAGACAGTTCAATGCATGGCTGAGCGTATAGTGTAGAGGCCTGGGCTATATTAGATATGTTTCTTCTTTCTTTGCACGGGGAAAACACATGTCATACTATTCTACTGCACTTTATATGATTGTAGACATTAGTACAATAATGTTTTAATACGACAATTTACAGGGTAGCCTACTCTGCTGACACTGATAAACAGATCAATGAAAACCATGTGGTCCATATAATAGACCTACGAGAACGAGAGACATCTAAACTGGAGGAGGAAATGATGATAAATAATGAATATGAACAGTGTGCACTCACCGGGGATATGGCCGGTGCTCTCCGCTGGAGCCATTAAGATAGGCTATAGGCCTGCTGTGGTTCGCTCAGTTAGGTTGAGAATTTTTAAAGACCGGTTAAAAAGACAGTTTTTTCATTGTCTTCTCTTTACAGCATTAGCCATTTGCTTTCCAAACTTGTCCCGAGATTTGAATTTTGATATATAGTGGGGAGAACAAGTATTTGATACACTGCCGATTTTGCAGGTTTTCCTACTTACAAAGCATGTAGAGGTCTGTAATTTTTATCATAGGTACACTTCAACTGTGAGAGACGGAATCTAAAACAAAAATCCAGAAAATCACGTTGTATGATTTTTAAGTAATTAATTTGCATTTTATTGCATGTTAATAAAATTAACATGTTAACAAGTTTAAATGTATTTGGCTAAGGTGTATGTAAACTTCCGACTTCAACATTATATGTAAAAGCATTGAATCAATAGATCAGAACGTTTAGCTTAAAGTGTTGATAAACTGTTTCTTAACATTAGGCTATTAGCACAGCAATGAGCACAAGGTAGTAGGCTGCGCGCAAATGTGCGTTTGGCTATCGGACAATGAAAAAGTTGAAAACCAAAAGAATATGAGAGAAATAAGCTACTGGTTTCAATGGGGTATGGAAGTCTTTATAAAATAATTGCCTTCACAGATATGGTTGGATTTTGCTTGGGCTACTTTGAAGCAAGACAACATGCCTCATAATATGTAGTAAAACATTCGGGTTTCAAACAATTAAGTAGCTATGTGTTTTCAAAATGCATACGGCCTCCAGCTCTTTGCAAAGTGGTGTGTGACGTGCTGATGAAGCCTGCCTTCCGTTGCCTGTGCATTTGAATGGCGAATGGGAAGCATGCTCCAATTACCAGTTGAGAAATACAAATATTAGCTTTTAGAATTGCATCTAGAATTGTTGTGCAAAGATTGGGCTTATAAAAGCTCTGTCTGACAGATTTCCTGCTAAAAGGCTCTCTGTCTGTATGCTGTGCATGTGAGTATAAATAAGATTACATAAAGAATATACACGCACCAATTTAATTCCACAAAATTATGCAAATTAACCCATATATTGATAAGCATGACCAGTCAAATGTATTTACATCAATGAATAGGCTAAAAAGCATTTTCGCAATGGGATTTTTTTTGTTCTCCTGGACAATTGGCCAGAGACGATTTTATTTATTTATCAGCAAATAAAATTACAGCCAAAAGCCAGCTATTATCAGCTAACAGATACCCTGCCACCACTGTATCAGTAGGACCTCTAAAGGTATCTGTTGATCAGTTCAGTTGTGATAATAATGGTATGAAAAAGGAAAATATAAGAACAAAACTCACCGTGGCAACGAACTGTTAAAAGCAGCGTGTAGCCATCTTATCGCTTCTGACCACAACATTTGCTGTCATTTTAATTTCCTGACGATTCTACATGTTTATTGGCCACTGTTGGTCGACACCCAGCAGGCGAGCGCTGCTTTAAACCCTTCAGACTGACGTAGTGGTGTTGTATGTCTGCAGCTCCCTGTAGAAGGAGTGATCTGGAGATCCTGGGGTACTGTATGGTCCAGTGGCTCTGCAGTAAACTGCCCTGGGAAGACAAGCTGCAGGACCCCCTCTATGTCAGAGATGTAAAACTACAGTAAGATGTCACACACACACACACACACACACACACACACACACACACACACACACACACACACACACACACACACACACACACACACACACACACACACACAGACACAGACAGGTTGGTAAGTTGAGATCCTAACTCGTTTTTGTCGTTCACAGATGCAGGGATAACGTGTCAGAGTTCATGTCCAAATGTTTCTCCTCACAAGACAAGCCAGGTGAGAAAGAGACAACTGCTACAATTCTAAGAACTAAGTTTTCTACTTTGTATGTTGAGCACACATCTGTTGGTCTTTGTGTGGATGAAGATGTCAATATTGTAGTTGAGATTAGTTATCAAACTTTAACATGAGTAGCCGTTAGGCCAGTGGAGATATAGTTACACCATTATCACTAGCTGCTGCTTCACGAACAGGATCTCCTCATAATGAGTGCTAATTCATTAGCCCCACCGCTAATTCTCTGACCACAACAAAACTTTCCACTTTAACTTTCTTGTGAATTTCAGTGTGTTGAGTGCATTTGTGTGAAGCATAGGTTGGAGGCAATACCAAGGAGGGCAAGAGTGTTGCCTGAAGTTTGCCTTTTGGAGTGACATCACTTCAGATATGTTGTAGACATACAGTACCAGTCAAAAGTTGAGACACACCTACTCCTTCCAGGCTTTTCCATTTATTTGTACTATTCTGCATTGTAGAATAATAGTGAAGACATCAAAACTACGAAATACCACATGAAATCATGTAGTAACCACATAAATTATATAGTAATATATTTGAGATTCTTCAAAGTAGCCACCTTTTGCCTTGATGACAGCTTTGCACACTCTTGGTATTCTCTAAACCAGCTTCATGATGTAGTCACCTGGTGTGCATTTCAATTAACGGGTGTGCCTTGTTAAAAGTTCATTTGTGGAATTTCTTCTTAATGCGTTTGAGCTAATCAGTTGTGTTGTGACAAGGTAGGGATGGTATACAGAAGGTAGCCCTATTTGGTAACAGATCAAGTCCATATTATGGCAAGAACAGCTCAAATGAGCAATGAGAAACGACAGTCCATCATTACTTTAAGACATGGTCAGTCAATCCAAAAAATGTCAAACTTTGAAAGTTGCTGTCACAAAACCCATCAAGCGCTATGATAAAACTGGCTCTCATGAGGACCGCCACAGGAAAGGAAGACCCAGAGTTACCTCTGCTGCAGAAGATGAGTTTATTAGAGTAAACTGCACCTCCAGTTTGCAACCCAAATAAAAGTTTCACGGAGTTCAAGTAACCGACACATCTCAACATCAACTGTTCAGAGGAGACTGCGTGAATCAGGCCTTCATAGTCGAATTGCTGCAAAGAAACCACTACCGGGTACTTAAGGATACCAATAAGAAGAGGAGACTTGCTTTGGCCAAGAAACACAAGCAATGCACATTAGACCGGTGGAAATCTGTCCTGTGAGAATTTTGGTTCAAACCACCATGTCTTTGTGAGATGTACAGTTGTGGCCAAAAGTTTTGAGAATGACACAAATATTAATTTTCACAAAGTCTGCTGCTGCAGTTTGTATGATGGCAATTTGCATATACTCCAGGATGTTATGAAGCGTGATCAGATGAATTGCAATTAATTGCAAAGTCCCTCTTTGCCATGCAAATTAACTGAATATCAACAAAAACATTTCCACTGCATTTCAGCCCTGCCACAAAAGGACCAGCTGACATCATGTCAGTGATTCTCTCGTTAACACAGGTTTGAGTGTTGACAAGGACAAGGCTGGAGATCACTCTGTCATGCTGATTGAGTTCGAATAACAGACTGAAAGCTTCAAAAGGAGGGTGGTGCTTGGAATCATTGTTCTTCCTCTGTCAAACATGGTTACCTGCAAGGAAACACATTTGCCATCATCATTGCTTTGCACAAAAAGGGCTTCACAGGCAAGGATATTGCTGCCAGTAAGATTGCACCTAAATCAACCATTTATCGGATCATTAAGAACTTCAAGGAGAGCGGTTCAATTGTTGTGAAGAAAGCTTCAGCGCGCCCAAGAAAGTCCAGCAAGTGCCAGGACTGTCTCGTAAATCTGATTCAGCTGTGGGATCGGGGCACCACCAGTACAGAGCTTGCTCAGGAATGGCAGCAGGCAGGTGTGAGTGCATCTGCACGCACAGTGAGGCGAAGACTTTTGGAGGATGGCCTAGTGTCAAGAAGGGCAGCAAAGAAGCCACTTCTCTCCAGGAAAAACATCAAGGACAGACTGATATTCTGCAAAAGGTACAGTGATTGGACTGCTGAGGACTGGGGTAAAGTCATTTTCTCTGATGAATCCCCTTTCCGATTGTTTGGGGCATCTGGAAAAAAGCTTGTCCAGAGAAGACAAGGTGAGCGCTACCATCAGTCCTGTGTCATGCCAACTGTAAAACATGCTGAGACCATTCATGTGTCGGGTTGGTTCTCAGCCAAGGGAGTGGGCTCACTCACAATTTTGCCTAAGAACACAACCATGAATAAAGAATGGTACCAACACATCCTCCGAGAGCAACTTCTCCCAACCATCCAGGAACAGTTTGGTGATGAACCATGCCTTTTCCAGCATTGACTCTTTGCATCAACTTCACGTAATTGTCAATAAAAGCCTTTGACACTTATGAAATGCTTGTAATTCTACTTCAGTATTCCATAGTAACATCTGACAAAAATATCTAAAGACACCGAATCAGCAAACTTTGTGGAAATTAATATTTGTGTCATTCTCAACTTTTGGCCACGACTGTAGAGTAAGTGAACGGATGATTTCCGCATGTGTGGTTCCCACCGTGAAGCTTGGAGGATGAGGTGTGATTGTGTGGGGGTGCTTTGCTGGTGACACTGTCTGTGATTTATTTAGAATTCAATGTGCACTTAACCAGCATGGCTACCACAGCATTCTGCAGCGATAAGCCATCCTACTGGTTTGCGCTGATGGATTCTGGGTTCTAACTCCTAAATTTGGGATAGGGTTAATTATCAGCTATCCTATTGAAATATTGAGTGCTTAGGTTTAGAGGGTCTCCACCAGAAGTTAATGGTTATCTGTAGGAGGAAGGTATATGGTGGGTGCGATTTAAACTTGGAATGTGCTGAGTGCAGGGAAAACAATCATATGTGGCAGCACTAAGGGGAGAGAGCTGTGGATTAGTGATGAACGGGGTCCCGGTCAGATCACTTTAAGGGAGAAGGAACAGTTTATTGCCCGCGTCACTTCATTTCCTGCCTAGCAACATAGATGTAGTGTTTGGAGAGAAGGAGATTCCACCCCAAATTGGGGTACATATACCACCACTATTGTAAACATGTTTTTGTCAGTTTAGTTCGATCTTTTGGGAAGAATAAACTTTGTTTGAGTATTCATAGTGTCCGTCGAGTTCTTACTCTGATAATTAGAACCTAACAGCGCTTAGAGGGACTGTCCAGTTGAAAAACAAATGATTATGACCCAAAACACACCTCTAGGCTGTGTAAGGGCTATTTGACCAAGGAGGGGGATGGAGTGATGCATCAGATGACCTGGCCTCCACAATCACCCAACCTCAAACCAATTGAGATGGTTTGGGATGAGTTAGACTTCAGAGTGAAGGAAAAGCAGCCAACAAGTGCTCAGCATATGTGGGAACTCCTTCAAGACTGTTGGAAAAGCATTCCAGGTGAAGCCTAGTTGAGAGATTGCCAAGAGTGTGCAAAGCTGCCATCGTTGCAAAGGGTGGCTACTTAGAGTAATCTAAAATGTGAAATATATTTGGATTTGTTTAACACTTTTTTGGTTATTACATTATTCCATATGTGTTATTTCGTAGTTTTGATGTCTTCACTATTATTCTACAATGTATAAAATAGTACAAATAAAAACCCTTGAATGAGTAGGTGTGTCCAAACGTTTGACTGGTATATGAACTCTTAGTTTTTTGTTGTTGATAGATTTGTGGGCGATTCATTTGGTATAGAGGCCTGCAGATTTGACTTCACTCAACATAACATTAACTTTACAATATGGACTAGGGGGCGTTCAATCTGAAGGAGGAACAGTAAAAAAAAAAAGAGTTGACTTTTAACAACGTTTAACAAGCCATTTAATTCAGAGCCTGAACCCAGGGCCTTCCTATCCTCCCCTTCTCGACCTCCGCTCATTCTCCTCTCCGTCTCCTCTCCATTGATCCCTCTGTGGCAGCACCCGCTCTGTGGCCGCCGTGTGACAGAAGGAGAGATTTCTCTGTGGGCTGTTGTGTTGTGTGCGGCTGTACCACAACACATCTCAACAGCCCAGACATAGCGGTGATGGGAGTGGAGCCGCCGTGGTTCTGTTGTGTCCGTCATCACTAATTATGTTTGTTGTGACTAGGGTTCCACATTTTGGGGAATATTCAGAGGTGGAAACTTTCCCGTGGGAATTAATGGGAATATATTGGAATTAACGGAAATATATTCAAATTAATTTTTTTATACCATTTAAATGTAATATTTTTTTGCATTGGATATATTTACCTTATCATATGGAGACAAAACATAATCCTTTTACCTGATCATAAGTAGACATAATTGCAAATGCTTGAATCCTTCCAATATAATAAATTAACAATTATTTAGTTACGAATTGAACTTTTTAATTAAATGAGTTGACTCTTCACATGATGATGATTTCACTGAACAACAAAAGAAAGGGAATATTGAATGATCCTCAACGATCCATCGCATCTCCCAAAAACGTTTTCAACATACAGCTAGCTGTAAAATGATAGTCTAGAATCTAAAGCTTTGGTAGTCTTCCTCTCAGGCTTCCATGTCTTCTCCCTGGACCTCCTCAATGTCCACCTCTTGAACATCAGACTCTGAGGCCTCATCTTCACTGTCACTTTCCAACCTTGTTGAGGATGGCTCGTTGTCAGGCTCAAAAAGCTTCAAATTTGCCTGGATGGCCACCAATTTTTCAACCCTTGTATTGGTCAGCCAGTTGTGTGCTTTGGTGTGTGTGTTCCCAAACAAGGACCAGTTGCGCTCTGAGGCGGGTGATGTTGGTGGGATTTGGAGGATGATGGAGGCAACAGGGGAAAGCGCCTCGGATCCACTAAGTCCCTTCCACCAGGTGGCTGATGAGATATGTTGACACGACTGCCATATTGCATCTCCATCCCAAAGCCCTTACTTGGAAGTGTACTTCGCCAGACTGCCAAAAACCTTGCCCTCATTCAGGCTAAGATGGCGAGACACGGTAGTGATGACACCATAGGCCGTGTTGATCTCTGCACCAGACAGGATGCTTTTGCCAGCATACTTGGGGTCCAACATGTATGCTCTGACGTGTATGTGCTTCAGGCAGAAGTATTCACGCTTTTTGATTCATTTCAGAACTGCAGTTTCCTCTTCTTGTAGCAACAGTGGGCAGGGCAGTACGGATCTCTTCTCTTACATCTGCAAGCAGAGTCTGAGCATCAGACAGAATGGCATTGTCTCACTCAATCCATGCAATTGCTACTACTGCTATAGGTTTCAGGCTGCTTTACCACTCTCCCAAAATACATCATCCAGTAGGATCCTCCTAATGGGGCTGTCCATATTGGCAGGCTGTGAAATGGCCATTTCTTGGAGAGACACCTTCCCCTCCAGGAGACTGTCAAACATGATGACAACACCACCCCAACGGGTGTTGCTAGGCAGCTTCAATGTGGTGCTCTTATTCTTCTCACTTTGCTTGGTGAGGTAGATTGCTGCTATAACGTGATGACCCTTCACATACCTAACCATTTCCTTGGCTCTCTTGTAGAGTGTATCCATTGTTTTCAATGCCATGATGTCCTTGAGGAGCAGATTCAATGCATGAGCAGCACAGCCAATGGGTGTCATGTGAGGGTAGGTCTCCTCCACTTTAGACCAAGCAGACTTCATGTTCGCAGCATTGTCTGTCACCAGTGCAAATACCTTCTGTGGTCCAAGGTCATAGATGACTGCCTTCAGCTCATCTGCAATGTAGCGACCGGTGTGTGTGTTTCTTGTGTCTGTGAATAATGATTGAGGGGTTCGACATCAGCTAGATAACAAACGTTCTAATCCTTGTTGTAGTTTATGGTCAGTGACGGTTGGGAATCGTCAAGTTGAATTGGTTAAGTTTCTCTCTTTTTTGTATTGGATGTTTGTTTTTATCACAATGTTGTTGGAGCAGATGGGGGAACAGGTTGAACACTTTTTTAAAAACTTATATTTATGTATTATGATGCTGGGTGTCAAGTAAAGTGTTACCTTTTTTGTGTAAGCACTGCAGCTCATATACAACTTGCTGGGACTCATTTTAAAATATAAATCCACTCTTTTATTTTATTTCTTTGTCATATTTTAGATGAACTTCAGAAGTTCATGGAGGAGGTGAAGACTCTAAGCTACACAGACAAACCGGCCTATCAGAAGTTACGGTCCATTCTGGAGGCGGGGCTTAAGTCAATTGGCGCCAAAGATGACGATACACTGGAGTTCTCCTCAGTCGTCAGCAGCAACGGAGCTGGGCCATCGTCCTCTGCCAAGGTCGGTGCACAGACACACTTTGCACGCAAAGACAGACATACACACACATACAAATATGTTGCTGTGAGATCATAGTAGCCTTGGCGTTTAAAACCTGGCACGCTCCAGACCTTTTTGAAGCCCAGCCTTTCAAACGGAGCCCATTTCAACCACCCCTAATGTGTTTACCCGTTGAAAGCCATTTCATTTGAAATGTAAAAATGCCCAAGCACGATCCGAGACTAATTGAGCAGGGTCGTGTGAATGGCTGCCAAGTGCATTGATTTTCAAATACAATTAAGGTGTGATGCTTTTAAAAGATATGCCTTGACCGCTGCTTATTGACGTTTTTACCCCCAAAACACAGTCACACACACTGGTCAAAGCGTTGTCTATGTCACGCTGGCTAGCACCCAGGGTTTTCTCCAACAACAGCAAAAGCCTTTTTCCTTTCCTCTTCTCTCTCAATTTCCTCCCCTCTCCTGTCCTCTCTTCTCCATCTTACCTATCTCCTTCTTCCTCTCCCCTTTTCCCCTCTTCTCATTGTCCTCCCTTTTCTCCACTCTTCCCTCTCCTCCTTATCCTCTTTACCGTCCTCCTCACTCTCCTCTCCGACAGGTCTCAGTACCTGTGTTTATCCCACAGTAATGTATCACAAATTTGATGACACGGTAACCTTGGAGTTGGTGCTACCTGGCAATCAGTGGGCCACTCTCACTGCAGAGGGAAGGGTCTCCCCTTCCCCTTCCTTCCCCCTCCTCACACTACCCACAATATGTTTGCATAAGGACGGTGCCACTGGAGAGCTGGCTCATGCCAGTTGAGGGTTACCTGCCCACTGCCGTTATTGTATGTAATTATCCAGCCAATCTGTTCAGCTCAGCAGGGTCTGCTGGTAATCATAAGGTAGCAATTGGCAAAAAGAAAGGCAAGACGAGAGAGGGAAGAAAGGAGGGAGGGGCGCGCGTTCATTATACAGTTTAAGAGAGAATGAGGAAAAGGAGGGACGGCAGAAGGAAGAAGAGATGGAAGAGTTGATTGCTGTCGGTAAGTGCATCTTTCTCATCAACGTGTTCTGGGCTGGTATGATTTCATGGACACAATTATTTGCTAGTTTTAGTCTTGAATGTGTAGAACAGGGAGAAAAAGTTAAGTCATAGTTGATGAAAATTGTACCAAATGGCTCACCTCAAATCTCAACTTTGACACTGAAGACAGTTCCAGATGTCTTAAACGATTACCCCAGAAACAAAATTAGCCCTGTCCGTTGTTGTTATTTAGATAGGTCAAGAAAGCAGAATTCATTGTGTACTTTGAGTGGATTATTCCTGTAGAAGGTTTTCTTCCTCTGTGAGAGTCATAATTGCATTTGCTCAGATGTCACACAGACGTTCACAAGGCTCCGGGCAGATATAAGCATTCGGTTGTCGTGTGCCAATGCAGAGTTCCTAATTTCATGTTTGATTTCTGTCCCCTCCAAGGTTGCTGCAGGCGGACTGTGAGATTTGACCACATTTCTCTCTCTTTTTTTCTCTCCTCACAGAAGACTTCCAAAAGAAAGAAAGTGGTAGATTATAAAGAGGAGTCTGATGATGAGGTCGATGGCTCTCCCGCCAAGAAAAAAAGATCTCTAAAGAAGAAGGGTAAGAATCCTCTTTTCCTCCTCTCCTACGCTCCTGTCCTCTTCTCAGGTTAAACCATACAGAATACGTTTTGATCTTTTCCCGACAGCGGTGAAGGAAATGAAAACTGCCAGCCCTAAAAAAACGGCTACCACGCCTAAAAATACTGCTGCCAGACCCAAGAAGGCACTGGTGGAGATGGGTACTCAGACCACACCTGGCCTGAAGAGAGGCAGAGGTAGACCCAAGAAAACGCAGAACCACTAGATTCAGAATGAGTTCAACTTCTATTCCAGCCAGCCTTCCTCTCCGCTCACCTTCCTCTCACTGTCTGCTTTTAAGAGATACTCCGTTTTAACAGGTTGTAGAGTATGTCTGTTCTGCACTGTGCATATTTTTTATGTTTCATTTTGTTAACACGCAAGGCCTTCTGTAAGTCCGATAATAAAATAATAATGTTGATGTGAGTTTCAGTGGTATACTTTTTGTACACTATAAGTCATTGAAAACTTGTATCATGCTTATGTACTTAAAAATAAAGCCAGTCTTCACATTTTCAAACAGTACATTTATTTTTTCCAACGGGGCTATACATTTGGGTGAGGTTTTTTCTCTCTCGTCTGAGTAGCCTCGTTTCACTGCCAAAAATAAAGTTAAACCATCTAGTGTTCAGTGAAATAACAACACAATGTCAAATACAGGTAGCCTAGTCAAATAATTAACATCCAATCACATTAACCGTTACTGTCTCACAGTAAACCTTCACTCTTGCGCAGACATTTAGAAACGAAACATGACAATTTAAAAAATAAGCTACGGGAGTTTTTTGAGTAAGAATAAAGATTACTTTTGAGTAATAAGACATATTAAAGCAAAATATACCATTTAATAAGAAGGGTCTAGAAGTGTCCTATATGAGCTACCGAGTGGCTAGGACAGGCAAGCCCCATACTATTGTGAAGGACTTAATTCTTCCTGCTGCCGTGGATATGGCTGGGGGAAAGAAGGCCAAAAAACTATACAGACAATACCTTCATCAAACAACACTGTTTCATGACACATCAGTGACATGGCAGGAGATGTTTTGAAACAATTGCTGCTTCGCATACAAGCCAGTTAATTATATGTGTTGCAGCTGGATGAGTCAATAGACGTGGTGGGCCTGGCACAGCTCCTGGTATATATCCGTTACGTTTATGGGGGGTCAATTAAGAAAGACATCCTCTTCTGCAAACCACTGGAAACCAGGACAACTGGAGAGGATATTTTTAAAGTACTGGACAGTTTTGTGACATAAATGGACTTTGGTCAAGATGTGTTTATCTGTACTGATGGCGCAAAAGCCATGACAGGGAGACAGTGGAGTGGTAACGCGTGCAAACAGTTGCTCCCGACGCCACTTGGGGACACTGCAGCATCCGCCGAGAGGCTCTTGCTGCCAAGGGAATGCCTGACAGCTTGAAAGACGTTTTGGACACCACATTGAAAATGGTTAACTTTGTTAAAGCAAGGCCCCTGAACTCTTGTGTATTTTCTGCATTATGCAATGATATGGGCAGCGACCATGTAACGATTTTACAACATACAGAAGTGCGCTGGTTATCAAGGGGCAAAGTATTGACACGTTTTTTTTATTGAGAGACTAGCTTACAGTTGTCTTTACTGACCATAATTTTCACTTTTCTGACCGCTTGCATGATGATGAGTTTCTCACACGACTGGCCTATCTGGGTGATGTTTTTTTTCGCCTGAATGATCTAAATCTAGGATTACAGGGACTCTCCGCAACTACATTCAATGTCCGGGTCAAAATTGAGGCTATGATTAAGAAGTTCAAGCTTTTTCTGTCTGCATTAACAAAGATAACACACAGGTCTTACCATTATTGTATGATTTTTTTGTGTGTGCAAATGAGCTCAAGCTTACGGACAATGTCAAATGTGATATAGTGAAGCACCTGAGTGAGCTGGGTGAGCAATTATGCAGGTACTTTCCCGAAAACGGACGACACAAACAACTTGATTCGTTATCCCTTTCATGCCTTGCCTCCAGTCCACTTACCAATATCTGAACATGAGAGCCTCATCGAAATTGCTGTGAAAATTACATTTAATCAGAAGCCACTGCCAGATTTCTGAATAGGGCTGCGCTCAGAGTATCCTACCTTGGCACATCGTGCTGTTGAAACACTGCTGCCCTTTGCAACCACGTACCTATGTGAGAGTGGATTCTCTTCCCTCACTGGCATGGGAACTAAATACAGGCCCAGACTGTGTGTGGGAAATGATTTAAGACTGAGACTCTCTCCAATACAACCCAACATTGCAGAGTTATGTGCATCCTTTCAAGCACACCCTTCTCATTAACCTGTGGTGAGTTAGTCACAATTTTTGATTAAGAAATAAGGTTTTATGTATAAGATGGTTAAGTAAAGAGCAAAATGATTGATTATTATTATATTACTCTTTGTGCCCTGGTCCTATAAGAGCTCTTTTTCACTTCCCACTAGCCGGGTTATGATGACAACTCACACTCATTCTTATGTTTAATAAATATATCGTATAGTGTGTGTGTGGCAGGCTTACAATGATAGACAAAATTAACATTTGAAAGTGCGCTGACCCTGGTGCTAGAGGGGAAACGCAGCTGGAGGTTGAATGTTTGAAGGGGTACAGGACTATAACAAGTTTGGGAACCACTGCACTAGGGGAAAAGTTAATCTATGCCACTGTCATCCCACACATACAGTACACTTGGTTTCCTAAATAGTTTGCCTTGCATAGTTTCCATATTCAACACAAGAATAAATGAAAACTGGTCGTCTTCCTCCTCTGCCCTATAATGGAGAAGAATCTGTTATGTCATCCAGCTGTTAAGGCTGATGTGAATGTGAAGCATCGGTCTCCAGTTTGGCCGTGTGTCTGACATGGTCATGTACAAGGGGCTGACGGCTCGTACCCCATCCCTCCTCTCCTCACATCCCTCCTCTCTCCTCCCATCCCTCCTCTCTCTCCTCCTCCCATCTCACCTCTCCTCCCATCCCTCTCTCCTCCTCCCATCCCTCCCCCTCACTCTCCTCTTCCCTCCTAGCTTCACCCATTCCCTCCCGTAGTCTCCCCCTTTTGCTTATCCACTCCTCTTCCTCCTCCCCTTTCTCCCCCTCTCCTCCCCCGGTGGGTCGGATTCCAGGCCAGGTGGCCACAGCTTCATACGGAACTAATTATGGCTGATGTGCAGGATTGCAAATTAAGTGACATGATTTGCGGAAACCATCCCAAATTAGGCCAACTGTGTCTAACTTTTGTGACTAGAAACTGGAGCGAACAGTACTCTGGGTCAAGAGACTAATGTGGATTAATGTGAGGAGATTAGAGATTAACGGTCATTCTGTTCACATTTGGTGAAAAGAGATGGTCAGACATGGATTAGTCATTCGTGCCTCTGTATTACTGATAAAGTTAACTATTTTACCGTTGTATTTTCTGTGTTTTCCAAAGGCTACTTTTCTGCCCAATGTTTCAAAAGACGAGTCCGTGTGGAATAGTACCTGTATTACTGATCAAGAATACCCTCTTCTTTTTTGGTTTGACGTGGTCACACTTTGGACAAAACATTAGGAACACCTGCTCTTTCCATGACAGACTGACCAGGTGAATCCAGCTGAACGCTAAGATCCCTTATTGATGTCACTTAAATCCACTTCAATCAGTGTAGATGAAGGGGAAGAGACCGGTTAAAGAAGGATTTTTAAGCCTTGAAACGATTGAGAAATGGATTTTGTTTGCCATTCAGAGGGTGAATAGGCAAGACAAAAGATTGAAGTGCCTTTGAACAGGGTATGGTAGTAGGTGCCAGGTGCACAGGTTTGATTGTCGAGAACTGCAACGCTGCTGAGGTTTTCACACTCAACAGTTTCCTGTGTGTATCAAGAATGGTCCACCACTCAAAGGACATCCTGCCAACTGCATGCCAGTGGTCGAAAATGGTTAATTGATGAATGGGGACAAAGGAGGCTGACATGAATTGTGCGGAGCAACAGACGGGCTGCACTTAGTCAACTGACAGTTCAGTACAACATTGGTGCCCAACGACCCATGATAGAATGGGGTATGGCAATCAACGACCTTAGAGTTGAACTTCTTTCAGCAGAAAAACAAGAAACTGCGGTTGCATTGGGCTAAGGAACAATACTGGAGAATTGGAAAAACATTGCCTGGTCTGATGAATACCACTTAGTGCTGTTCGATGCTGATGAGAGGACTAGGGTATGGAGTACATACAGCCATCATGCTGCGTGTCAACATTGCAGGCTGGTTGTGGTGTAGGTTGTGTTTTCATGGCACACATTGGGCCCCTTGATAAAAGTTGAGCAACGTTTGAATGCCACAGGATATCTGAACATCGTTTCCAATCAGGTGCAGCCCTTTATTGCAGCAGTCTATGCATCTGGAAATACACTTTTTTTCAGCAAGATAATGCCCCATGGCACAAGGCTAGGATTGGCCAGGAATGAATCCACAAACATGCCATTGAATTAAATGTACCGCAGTGGCTTGCCCAGTCACCAGATCTCAATCCAATTGAGCATCTGTGGGATGAGATGGAACGAGCTATTCAGAGTAGAGATACACTACCAGCCAACTTGACACAACTGTGGGAAGCATTCGAGTCAACATGGGCCAGAATCCCTGTGAAACGCTTTCGACACCTTGTAGAGTCCATGCCCCAACATTGAGGCTGTTCTGTGGGCAAAAGTGGGTGCAATGCAATATTAGGTGTTCTTAATGTTTAGTTCACTTGGCGTATGATTTAATATTGATTAAAAAAATACATCCACCTCACCTGATAATAATAGTTCAGTGTACTACCATCTTCTTACTTTGAAAGTGCAACCTCTGCTTGTTTCCAAAAACGTCAAAACTTTTGTCACCTGAACTGTATTTGTTTATATAGATTGTCCACCTCACCATGTCTCCTCCGCTTAGCCCGTACAGACCTCACCATGTCTCCTCCGCTCAGCCCGTACAGACCTCACCATGTCTCCTCCGCTCAGCCCGTACAGACCTCACAATGTCTCCTCCGCTCAGCCCGTACATACCTCTCATGCCCTCTCCCTCCTCCGCACAGCCCGTACAGACCTCTCCTCACCCTCCTCCGTACAGACCTCTCCTCTCCCTCCTCCGTACAGACCTCTCCTCACCCTCCTCCGTACAGACCTCTCCCTCCTCCGTACAGACCCCTCCTCACCCTCCTCCGTACAGACCTCTCCTCTCCCTCCTCCGCACAGCCCGTACAGACCTCTCCCTCTGTACAGACCTCTCCTTACCCTCCTCCGTACAGACCTCTCCCCACCCTCCTCCGTACAGACCTCTCCTCTCCCTCCTCCGTACAGACCTCTCCTCTCCCTCCTCCGCACAGCCCGTACAGACCTCTCCCTCCGTACAGACCTCTCCTCACCCTCCTCCACACAGCCCATACAGACCTCTCATCTCCTCTCCCTCCTCCACACAGCCTGTACAGACCTCTCCCTCTGTACAGACCTCTCCTTACCCTCCTCCGTACAGACCTCTCCCCACCCTCCTCCGTACAGACCTCTCCTCTCCCTCCTCCGTACAGACCTCTCCTCTCCCTCCTCCGCACAGCCCGTACAGACCTCTCCCTCCGTACAGACCTCTCCTCACCCTCCTCCACACAGCCCATACAGACCTCTCATCTCCTCTCCCTCCTCCACACAGCCTGTACAGACCTCTCATCTCCTCTCCCTCCGCACAGCCTGTACATTATTTTGTAGCAGACACTCTTATCCAGAGCAACCTACAATAAGTGCATTCATCTTAAGATAGCTGGGTGAGACAACCACACATCAGTCATAAAGTAAGTACATGTTTCCTCAGAGTTGTCATCAGTAAAGTCAGTGCTAGTAGGAGTTTTATACACACATACACAACTCAGCACCAGGTGTTTCTGTTGAGGGGAAACTGCAGTCCTTCTCTATTTATCTCCCGTTAACTTTCCTTAGATCCCTGCTTTCCTCTCTCCGTCCATCAAACACACACACACACACACACATACAAACTTGGACACACACACCGAGGAAGATGTCTCTGTTTGTTTTGTGGGCCTGCGGGGGCTCATGGTTACATGGTGGTGGGATCGATCCTCTCAACCCAGTCCGGGCGTTCTGAGGGAGGGAGTAAGTGCTCCCCTGCCTACCTTCTCCCTTCCCAGAACCTGGGTGTGCCCCAATAAGCTCTCCTTCCTCCTGAAGTGTGCACTTGTTTACTACTCCCCACAAATGTAAAAGCATTGGATTGGTGTAGGTATAGTCTAGAGGGAGTTTCCATATATCAGTAATGTCCTTACAAATCCATGAAGGGAAGTGAACAAGTGCACACTTTGGGAGAAAGGAAGGATATATGATTGCGACACAACCGTGTGGTGCGCACAGCCATCGCTCCTCAGTAGGGGGCAGTAGCACATAATGATGGCACATAGAGGGGGCCTGGAGAGCAGGGGGAGGGGTGGAGGGGACGACACTTAACCATAACACAACCACCTGTTCCCTCCCTAACGCTCACGGCCAGGCCAGGCACAGGGCACATCCCAATGTTTTGCTGTGCTGACTGCGGACATTGATTGACTCTGTTTTTATCCAGTGCCTGACTGCAGGTGGGTGACTACCTGCTCTCTGGGCTGAGGCTGAGGACACAAACGATGGATACATGTTGAAGCATGACTAGCTCCCAGCAGTAGTATAACCACCTCTTGTCCCTCCTGAAGCACCAGACCATGATCTGGATGTAATACAGGTTTAGACAGAGTCTTATAAAACTCAATAACACTTTATCTCTCTAGGATCCCAGCTTTCAGACAATTTACACTATTTTTAAAAATATAAAACCAAAGGGTTGTAACTTTGAGGCAATGTCAGGTTGCATTTTATAAGATGAAAGAAACAATTCCACCCTACTAGGAGAAGACCTGGGTGAATTAGAATATTTTTCATAAGAGTGAAGGGTTTTATTATTTCAACGGAACAGAGCCTGACTTAACATAGTAAACGTAGATCCGGGGCATTCCAATTAGTATGAAATATTAGGTTAGTTATGGTTACATAAGACAGAAGGTTACTTAATAAAGTGAAAACCCTTTAACCTAACTCCTAACCGTAACCCCTAGCCTAACTAACGTTAGCCACATAGCTAATGTTAGCAACAACAAATTGGAATTCGTAACATATACATTTTGCAAATTCGTAACATATAGTACGAATTGCAATTCCTAACGTATCTATCATACGATATGGATGATGGACATCCACAAATTAATACATACCACACGAAACGTAACAAACTACCTTACCAAAAGTATGTGGACACCTGGGCGTCGAACAACTAATTCCAAAATCATGGGCATTTTTGTTGCTATAACACCCTCCACACTTCTCGGAAGGCTTTCCACTAAATGTTGGAACGATGCTGCGGGGACATGCATTCATCCAGCCATGAGCATTCGTAAGGTCGGGCACTGATGTTGGGCATTCCACAATTCATCCTAAAGGTGTTCTTTGGGGTTCAGGTTAGGGCTCTGTGCAGCCCAGTAAAGTTCTTTCACACCGATCTCAACAAACCCTTTCTGTATGGACCTCGCTTTGTGCATGGGGGCATTGTTATTCTGAAACAGGAAAGGGCGTTCCCCAAACTGTTGCCACAAAGTTGGAAGCAAAGAATTGTCAAGATTGTCATTGTATGCTATAGCATTAAGATTTCTCTTTACTGGAACTAAGGGGCCAAGCCGGAACCATGAAAAACATCCCCAGACCATTATTCCTCCTCCACCAAACTTTACAGTTGGCATTATGCATTCGGGCAGGTAGGGTTCTAGCATCCTCCAAACACAGATTTGTCTGTCGGACTGCCAGATGGTGAAGCATGATTCATCACTCCAGAGAACGCGTTTCCACTGCTCAATGGCAGCGAGCTTTACACCACTCGAGCCGATGCTTGGCATTGTGCATGTTGATCTTAGGCTTGTGTGAGGCTGCTTGGCCATGGAAACTCGTTGCTTCCAGAGGCAGTTTGGAACTCGGTAGTGAGTGTTGCAACTGAGGACAGAAATGTTTTACATGCTACACGCTTCAGCACTCGGTGGTCCAGTTCTGTGTCCTTGTGTGGCCTACCACCTCGCGTCCAAGCCGCTGTTGCTCCTAGATGTTTCCACTTCATAATAACAGCACTTACAGTTTACCGGGCAGTTCTAGCAGGGCAGAAATGTGACGAAGTGACTTGTTGGAAAGTGACTTGTGGCATCCTATTATGGTGCCACATTGAAAGTCACTGAGCTCATCAGTAAGGCCATTTTACTGCCAATGTTTGTCTGGAGATTGCATGGCTGTGTGCTCCATTTTATACACCTGTCAGCAATTAGTTTGGTTGATATCGCCGAATCCGCTAATTTCAAGGGGCGTCTCTTTCTGTCTCTGTCTCTCTCCATCTCTCTCTCTGTCTTTCTGTACTGAACATGTATAGTAGATACTGTATGTATACATTTGGGCAAAAGTTAAGTTTATGTTTGTTGTAGATATCAAAGCTGATTTGATTGTGTGTGTCAAGGGCTCTGGTGAGCTCAACACCTATTCAGCAACTCATACAGCCGAATCTCTACAGCAGGGGTAGGCAACTATATTGAACAAAAATATAAACGCAACATGTAAAGTGTTGGTCCCATGTTTCATGAGCTGAAATTAAATATCCCACAAATTAAAAGCTTATTTCTCTCAAATGTTGTGCACAAATTTGTTTACATCCCTTTAAGTGAGCATTTCTCCTTTGCCAAGATAATCCATCCACCTGACAGGTGTGGCATATCAAGAAGCTTATTAAACAGCATGATCATTGCACAGGTGCACCTTATGCTGGGGACAATGAAAAGGCATTTGTCACACAACAGAATGCCACAAATGTCTCAAGTTTTGAGGGAGCGTGTAACTGGCATGCTGACTGCAGGAATATCCACCAGAGCTGTTGCCAGATAGCCAGCCCAGGACCTCCACATCCAGCTTATTTCCCTGCAGGATCGTCTGAGACCAGCCACCCGGACAGCCTCCTGAGTGGCGCAGCAGCCTAAGGCACTGCATCCGGGTTAAGCAGTGTGTCAAGAAGCAGTGCAGTTTGGCAGGGTTGTGTTTCGGATGGACGCATGGCTCTCGACCTTCACCTCTCCCGAGTCCGTAGGGAAGTTGCAGCAATGGGACAAGACTGTAACTGCCATTTGGATACCACAAAAAAGGATACCACGAAAAAAAGTTTTGCGCAACCAAAGAATTTCTGCGCTGTCAGAAACTTTTTCAGGGAAGCTCATCTGCGTGCTTGTCGTCCCTGCCAGGGTCTTGTCCGGACTGCAGTTTGCTTTGTAACTGACTTCACTGGGCAAACGCTCACCTCCGATGGCCACTGGCACGCTGGAGAAGTGTGCTCTTCACAGATGAATCCCGATTTCAACTGTACCAGGCAGATGGCACGTAGTGTGGGCAAGTGGTTTGCTGATGTCAGCGTTGTGAACAGAGCGCCCAATGGTGGCGGTAGGGTTATGGTATGGCCAGGAATAAGCTACAAATAACAAACACAGTTGCATTTTTATATTCATGGGAATACATGGGAACAGATTTCCTAAATGTAACACATTTTTAGCTGAATTCCTGGTGATTAGTTGCTGACCCCTGCCCTACGGTCACTATCTGCATGAATTCCTGGTGATTAGTTGCTGACCCCTGCCCTACGGTCACTATCTGCATGAATTCCTGGTGATTAGTTGCTGACCCCTGCCCTACGGTCACTATCTGCATGAATTCCTGGTGATTAGTTGCTGACCCCTGCCCTACGGTCACTATCTGCATGAATTCCTGGTGATTAGTTGCTGACCCCTGCCCTACGGTCACTATCTGCATGAATTCCTGGTGATTAGTTGCTGACCCCTGCCCTACGGTCACTATCTGCATGAATTCCTGGTGATTAGTTGCTGACCCCTGCCCTACGGTCATTATCTGCATGAATTCCTGGTGATTAGTTGCTGACCCCTGCCCTACGGTCATTATCTGCATGAATTCCTGGTGATTAGTTGCTGACCCCTGCCCTACGGTCACTATCTGCATGAATTCCTGGTGATTAGTTGCTGACCCCTGCCCTACGGTCACTATCTGCATGAATTCCTGGTGATTAGTTGCTGACCCCTGCCCTACGGTCACTATCTGTATTGTAACGCTCAAAATAAATACCTAGATTAAAGCTTCACTGCCGCAATTGTCCACACCTATCTCTCTCCACCAGTATTTCTGATGAAAAGAAACAGACATTTCACTATTGATGTGTTCTGATTTACCTTCATCTGTCCCACTACCCCTCCCCTCCCACCCCTCCTTCCCTTCCACAAAAACAAACCATCTCCCAAAAAAGACAAAACACCAAAACTATACCCCTGATTTGAAGTGGGTGGGGTGGCTCTTTCAATGCATGTAAGGTAGATTTGTGATTCTGTGTGTAAATATTCTAAAACATTGGGAGAATCCAGGCTTGGCATTGGGGGCTAAGACATCCACTACAGCATCCTCCTGCTGTTCCTAATCTGCCGCTGCTGCTGTGAGCAAAACTGGACAGGCATTTATTGTCTCAGCAGGGGGACGCTTGACAAGAGAATGTTAAACACTCCACTACCTGCAATTTTCAAAGGCGATACCAGACGATAAAATGTAGATACACGCTTAATTTCTGTTTTGGGTGAAACGGCGGCGGAGAGAAAGCAACCGCAACCGGAAAATAAATATTTCTTTGGAAAGGGGGTGGTATACTTTTTCTTATTTTCTTTATTTTGTTGTCTTTTAGAGCTGCGTTTGTCTGTTTTCTATTTGTTTTGGGTTTCAGCATTGGCTGTAGAAGTTCAGGGGACAGGGCATAAAGAAAAGTGTTGTCTCCTCTGTAGACTGTGATCCCCAAGGGATAAAAAGAATGAGGACTCCAAGAGGAGTGTGCCAAAGTGGAATCTTCCGTCCAAACTGAAAGGCATTAAAGGTAGACTCAGCAATATGTCGTAGGCGCACAAAGTAAACAGCGTAGTGGATCAAATTCTGCAACAACTAAGAGTGTTGAAGCACGAGGCTAAACTCCCCCACTGTTTTGGTTCTGTATCTACCACACTCTAACAGCGTGAAGCAAACCCATACTCATGCGCAGATACTGTGTGTGACTGTGTGGGAGTGAAGTCTTGCATCTCGCTCACAGCAATATCGGCAGTGCTGCTCGTGGCAATGTTATTTAGCTGACTCTACCTTTAATTTGATTTAGCCCTGGCAGCAGCTTTGAGTGGGCTTAGCGTTCATCAAAAAGACATGTTCATCAGCATGTGGCAGGCTGCCTGACTGGAGCTGTCTGTGCTTCAAGTCCCCTCCTTCTTTATTCCTGCCTCCTTCCCTACTTGCTCACCCAACCCCCACACCAGGGTTGGGCTCAATTCAGAATTTAATTGAGAATGCCTCATTAAATTCAACAATTGAATTTGAGTTGAATTAGTAAACAGGATGCAGAATTGTAATTTGAATTAAAATGAAAGGAAATGTAACTGAGTTCGGTGAAATTAAAATGCCTCTTTTATTCTATAATAGGTGTAGTGTATATTTGTATAGATCTTGTACATAAAGCATCAAACATGTTGTTATATACATGTATATAAAATATTGTTAAAACAAATGATTTTCACGACAAACTGTTGAAAAATGAATGATCAAAGAAAGAAAAACCTGTATGCTAATATTCTAAGTTATTATATTTCAATGAAATCACTTAAATGTTGTTAAATATGGGGAAAATACTGAATTGCCCAGAATACATTTAACCCTCAAGTTGACCCAAGTTGACCCTAAAGCCTTCAAAAACAAGCCAAACAAATGAAATGATTGCTGGAAATACCCCCCCCCCCCCCCCCCCCCTCAGAAAAGAGCCTAAATCCGTCGGGGCATGGACTCTACATGGGGTTCAAAGCGTTCCACAGGGATGCTGTCCCATGTTGACTCCAGTGCTTCCCACGGTTGTGTCAAGTTGACTGGATGTCCTTTGGATGGTGGACCATTCTTGATACACACAGGAAACTGTTGAGTGTGAAAAACCCAGCAGCTTTGCAGTTCTTGACACAAACCAGTGCGCCTGGCACATACTACCATTCCTAGTTCAAGGCACTTAAATATTTTGTCTTTCCCATTTCCCATCACCCTCTGAAAAGCACACATACATAAGTGATGTCTCAATTGTCTCAAGGCTTAAAAATCCTTCTTTAACCTGTCTCCTCCCCTTCATCTACACTGATTGAAGTGGATTTAACAAGTGACATCAATAAGAGATCATAGCTTTCACCTGGTCAGTCTATGTCATGGGAAGATGTTTTGTACACTCAGTGTAATTGGCAATTCTAAGCACTAAGTTTTAAACAGTATATGAACATTGTTTCCAGAGAAAAGTTATATATTCTTTGGTATCTGAAAGTGTGACCTGTCAGATTCAATGACACTCTCAGGTTCTATGACTGAGTGGAATATCTTTGAATTGCACTTAATTAAATTCTAGTTCCTGCCACTCAAACTCAAAAGCGACATACTGTGGGGTGTGGCCAATTCAATTTGAAACTTCAACCCTGCACTAAACCCCTCATTGCATACCACCACACTCACCTCCTTTTCCCACCCACCCCTCTCCCTCCCCAACCATCACCTCCTTCCCCACTTCCCTCCCCACTCATAACCTCCCTCCCTCCCCACTCATCCCCTCCCTTCCTCCCCACTCATCACCTCCCTTCCTCCCCACTCATCACCTTCCCACTTCCCTCCCCACTCATCACCTCCCTTCCTCCCCACCCATCACCTCCTTCCCCACTTCCCTCCCCACTCATAACCTCCCTCCCTCCCCACTCATAACCTCCCTCCCTCCCCACTCATCCCCTCCCTTCCTCCCCACTTATCACCTCCTTCCCACTTCCCTCCCCACTCATAACCTCCCTCCCTCCCCACTCATCCCCTCCCTTCCTCCCCACTCATCACCTCCCTTCCTCCCCACTCATCACCTTTCCACTTCCCTCCCCACTCATCACCTCCCTTCTTCCCCACCCATCACCTCCTTCCCCACTTCCCTCCCCACTCATAACCTCCCTCCCTCCCCACTCATCCCCTCCCTTCCTCCCCACTTATCACCTCCTTCCCACTTCCCTCCCCACTCATCACCTCCCTCTCTCCACTCATCACCTCCTTCCCACTTCCCTTCCCACTCATCACCTCCCTTCCTCCCCACCCCTCACCTCCTTCCCACTTCCCTCCCCACTCATCACCTCCCTCTCTCCACTCATCACCTCCTTCCCACTTCCCTCCCCACTCATCACCTCCCTTCCTCCCCACCCCTCACCTCCTTCCCCACTTCCCTCCCCACTCATCACCTCCCTTCATCCCCACCCATCACCTCCTTCCCCTCTTCCCTCCCCACTCATCACCTCCCTTCCTCCCCACTCATCACCTCCTTCCCCACTTCCCTCCCCACTCATTACCTCCCTTTCTCCCCACTCATCCCCTCCCTTCCTCCCCACTCATCACCTCCTTCCCCACTTCCCTCCGCACTCATTACCTCCCTCTCTCCCCACTCATAACCTCCCTCCCTCCCCACTCATCCCCTCCCTTCCTCCCCACTTATCACCTCCTTCCCACTTCCCTCCCCACTCATCACCTCCTTCCCCACTTCCCACTCCACTCATCACCTCCTTCCCCAAGTCCCTCCCCACATCCCTTCCTCCCCACTCATCACCTCCTTGCCCATGTCCCTCTCCACTCACCACCTCCCTTCCTCCCCACCCATCATCTCCTTCCCCACCTTCCTCCCCACTCATCACCTCCGTCAGCACCCACCATCACCTACAGTGGTGTAACAATACTTTAAATTACTACTTAGGTAGTTGTTTGGGGTATCTGTACTTTACTATTCATACTTTTACTTCATTACATTCCTAAAGAAAATAATGTACATTTTACTCCATACAATTTCCCTGACACCCAAAGTACTCGTTACATTTTGAATGCTTAGCAAGACAGGAAAATTGTCCAATTCACACACTTATCAAAATCCAGGCTGTATCACATCCGGCCGTGATTGGGAGTCCCACAGGGTGGCGCACAATTGGCCCAGCGTCGTCTAGGTTTGACCGTGGTAGGCCGTCATTGTAAATAAGAATTTGTTTTTAGCTGACTTGTCTTGTTAAATGAAGGTTAAATATAAAATAAAAAATCAAGAGAACTACCCTGGTCATCCCTACTGCGTCTGATCTGACGGACTCACTAAACACATGCTTCGTTTGTAAATGATGTCTGAGTGTTGGAGTATGAGCCTGGCTATCCGTACATAAAATAAAAACAAGATAATGGTGCCACCTGGTTTGCTTAATACATTTACTTGTCATTTTCTATTTAGGTCTCTTTACTTTTACTCAAGTATGATAATTGGGTACTTTTCCACCACTGATCACATTCCCCCCTCACCATCACCTTTCTCCCTCACCATCACCTTCCTCCCTCACCATCACCTTCCTACTTCCCATCACCTTCCTCCTCACCATCACCTCCCTCCTCACCATCACCTTCCTCCTCACCATCACCTTCCTCCTCACCATCACCTTCCTCACTCACTATAAACTTCCTCCTCACCATCACCTTCCTCCTCACCATCACCTCCCTCCTCACCCTCACCTTCCTCCTCACCATCACCTTCCTCACTCACCATCACCTTCCTCCTCATCATCACCTTCCTCCTCACCATCACCTTCCTCACTCACTATAAACTTCCTCCTCACCATCACCTTCCTCCTCACCATCACCTCCCTCCTCACCCTCACCTTCCTCCTCACCATCACCTTCCTCCTCACCATCACCTTCCTCACTCACTATAAACTTCCTCCTCACCATCACCTTCCTCCTCACCATCACCTCCCTCACCATCACCTCCCTCCTTCCTCCCCACCATCACCTCCCTCCTTCCTTCACCATCACCTTCCTCCTCACCATCACCTCCCTCCCCACCATCACCTTCCTCCCTCACCATCACCTCCCTTCCCACCATCACATCCCTCACCATCACCTCCCTCCCCACCATCACCTCCCTCACCATCACCTCCCTCCTCACATCACCTTCCCCCATCACCATCACCTCCCGTCCCACCATCACCTTCCTCCCTCACCATCACATTCCCCCCTCACCATCACCTTCCTCCCCACCATCACCTTCTTCCCTCACCATCACCCTCACCATCACCTTCCTCCTCACCATCACCTTCCCCCCTCACCATCACCTCCCTCACCATCACCTACCCCCTCACAATCACCTTCCTCCCTCAACATCACCTTCCTCCCTCCCCACCCACATCACTCACCTCCCTCCACACCATCACCTTCCTCCCCACCATCACCTTCCTCCTCACTCACCTCCCTCCTTCCCTCCTCACCATCACCTTCCTCCCCACCCATCACCTCCCCCCTTACCATCACCTTCCTCCCCACCCATCACCTCCGCCCTCACCATCACATTCCTCCTCGCCATACCTTCCTCCCCACCCATCACCTCCCCCCTCACTATCACATTCCTGTTCACCATCACCTTCCTCCCTACATCACCTTCCTCCCCACCCATCACCTCCTCCCTCACCATCACATTCCTCCTCACCATCCCCTTCCTCCCTCACCATCACCTTCCTCCCCACCCATCACCTTCCTCCCCACCATCACCTTCTTCCCCACCCATCACCTTCCCCCCTCACCATCACCTTCCCCCCTCACCATCACCTCCCTCACCATCACCTTCCTCCCCACCCATCACCTTCCTCTCCACCATCACCTTCCTCCCCATCCATCACCTTCCCCCCTCACCATCACCTCCCTCACCATCACCTTCCTCCCCACCATCACCTTCCTCCTCACTCACCTCCCTCCTTCCCTCCTCACCATCACCTTCCTCCCCACCCATCACCTCCCCCCTTACCATCACCTTCCTCCCCACCCATCACCTCCGCCCTCACCATCACATTCCTCCTCGCCATACCTTCCTCCCCACCCATCACCTCCCCCCTCACTATCACATTCCTGTTCACCATCACCTTCCTCCCTACATCACCTTCCTCCCCACCCATCACCTCCTCCCTCACCATCCCCTTCCTCCCTCACCATCCCCTTCCTCCCTCACCATCACCTTCCTCCCGACCCATCACCTTCCTCCCCACCATCACCTTCTTCCCCACCCATCACCTTCCCCCCTCACCATCACCTTCCCCCCTCACCATCACCTCCCTCACCATCACCTTCCTCCCCACCCATCACCTTCCTCTCCACCATCACCTTCCTCCCCACCCATCACCTTCCCCCCTCACCATCACCTCCCTCACCATCACCTTCCTCCCCACCCATCACCTTCCCCCCTCACTCACCTCCCACCTCCCCCCTCACCATCACCTTCCTCCCCACCCATCACCTCCCCATCACTCACCTCCCTCCATCCCCCATCACCTCCCTCCCCACCCATCACCTCCTCCCTCACCATCATATTCCTCCTCACCATAACCTTCCTCCTCACCCCTCACCTCCCTCCCCACCATCACCTTCCTCACTCACTATAAACTTCCTCCTCACCATCACCTTCTTCCCTCACCATCACCTTCCTCCCCACCATCACCTTCTTCCCTCACCATCACCTTCCTCCCCACCCAGCACCTTCCCCCCTCACCATCACTTCCCTCACCATCACCTTCCTCCCCACCCATCACCTTCCTCACCACCATCACCTTCCTCCCCACCCATCACCTTCCCCCCTCACCATCACCTCCCTCACCATCACCTTCCTCCCCACCCATCACCTTCCCCCCTCACTCACCTCCCTCCTCCCCCCCTCACCATCACCTTCTTCCCCACCCATCACCTCCCCCCTCACTCACCTCCCTCCATCCCCCATCACCTCCCTCCCCATCATCACCTCCCTCCTCACTCACCTCCCTCCTTTCCTCCTCACTCACCTGCCTCCATCCCCATCACCTCACTCCCATATCTCCTTCGTCTCCCCCCACCTCCCTCCCTCCCCACCCATCACCTCCCTCCTCACTCACCTCCCTCCTTCCCTCCTCACTCACCTCCCTCCATCCCCATCACCTCCCTCCCATATCTCCTTCCTCTCCCCCACCTCCCTCCCTCCCCACCCATCACCTCCCTCCCATATCTCCTTCCTCTCCCCCACCTCCCTCCCCACCCATCACCTCCCTCCCTCACCATCACCTCCCTCACCATCACTCACCCCCCTCACAATCACCTTCCTCCCTCAACATCACCTTCCTCCCCACCCACATCACTCACCTCCCTCCTCACCATCACCTTCCTCCCCACCATCACCTTCCTCCTCACTCACCTCCCTCCTTCCCTCCTCACCATCACCTTCCTCCCCACCCATCACCTCCCCCCTTACCATCACCTTCCTCCCCACCCATCACCTCCCCCCTCACCATCACATTCCTGTTCACCATCACCTTCCTCCCTACATCACCTTCCTCCCCACCCATCACCTTCCTCCCTCACCATCACATTCCTCCTCACCATACCCTTCCTCCCCACCCATCACCTTCTCCCCTCACTCACCTCCCTCCTCCCCCCTCACCATCACATTCCTCCCCACCCATCACCTCCCCCATCACTCACCTCCCTCCATCCCCCATCACCTCCCTCCCCACCCATCACCTCCTCCCTCACCATCATATTCCTCACCATAACCTTCCTCCTCACCCCTCACCTCCCTCCCCACCATCACCTTCCTCACTCACTATAAACTTCCTCCTCACATCACCTTCTTCCCTCACCATCACCTTCCTCCCCACCATCACCTTCTTCCCTCACCATCACCTTCCTCCCCACCCAGCACCTTCCCCCCTCACCATCACCTCCCTCACAATCACCTTCCTCCCCACCCATCACCTTCCTCACCACCATCACCTTCCTCCCCACCCATCACCTTCCCCCCTCACCATCACCTCCCTCACCATCACCTTCCTCCCCACCCATCACCTTCCCCCCTCACTCACCTCTCCCCCCCCCCCCTCACCATCACCTTCTTCCCCACCCATCACCTCCCCCCTCACTCACCTCCCTCCATCTCCCATCACCTCCCTCCCCACCCATCACCTCCCTCCTCACTCACCTCCCTCCATCCCTCCTCACTCACCTCCCTCCATCCCCATCACCTCCCTCCCATATCTCCTTCCTCTCCCCCACCTCCCTCCCTCCCCACCCATCACCTCCCTCCTCACTCACCTCCCTCCTTCCCTCCTCACTCACCTCCCTCCATCCCCATCACCTCCCTCCCATATCTCCTTCCTCTCCCCCACCTCCCTCCCCACCCATCACCTCCCTCCCTCACCATCACCTCCCTCACCATCACTCACCCCCCTCACAATCACCTTCCTCCCTCAACATCACCTTCCTCCCCACCCACATCACTCACCTCCCTCCTCACCATCACCTTCCTCCCCACCATCACCTTCCTCCTCACTCACCTCCCTCCTTCCCTCCTCACCATCACCTTCCTCCCCACCCATCACCTCCCCCCTTACCATCACCTTCCTCCCCACCCATCACCTCCTCCCTCACCATCACATTCCTCCTCACCATCCCCTTCCTCCCCACCCATCACCTCCCCCTTACCATCACATTCCTCCTCACCATCACCTTCCTCCCCACCCATCACCTCCCCCCTCACCATCACATTCCTCCTCACCATACCTTCCTCCCCACCCATCACCTCCCCCTTACCATCACATTCCTCCTCACCATCACCTTCCTCCCTACATAACCTTCCTCCCCACCCATCACCTCTCCCCTCACCATCACATTCCTCCTCACCATCACCTTCCTCCCCACCCATCACCTCCCCCTTACCATCACATTCCTCCTCACCATCACCTTCCTCCCCACCCATCACCTCCCCCCTACCATCACATTCCTCCTCACCATCACCTTCCTCCTCACCCATCACCTCCCTCCTCACCATCACCTTCCTCCTAACCATCACCTTCCTCCCCACCATCACCTTCCTCCCTCACAATCACCTTCCTCCTCACCCATCACCTCCCTCCATCACCATCACATTCCTCCTCACCATAACCTCCCTCCTCACCATCACCTTCCTCACTCACTATAAACTCCCTCCCCACCATCACCTTCTTCCCTCGCCATCACCTTCCTCCCCACCATCACCTTCCTCCCTCACCATCACCTTCCTCCCCACCCATCACCTTCCTCTCCACCATCACCTTCCTCCCCACCCATCACCTTCCCCCCTCACCATCACCTCCCTCACCATCACCTTCCTCCCCACCCATCACCTTCCCCCCTCACTCACCTCCCTCCTCCCCCCTCACCATCACCTTCCTCCACACCAATCACCTCCCACATCACTCACCTCCCTCCATCCCCCATCACCTCCCTCCTCACCCCTCACCTCCCTCCTTCCCTCCTCACTCACCTCACCCATCACCTCCCTCCTCACCATCACCTTCCTCCTAACCATCACCTTCCTCCTCACCCATCACCTCCCTCCATCACCATCACATTCCTCCTCACCATAACCTTCCTCCTCACCCCTCACCTCCCTCCCCACCATCACCTTCTTCCCTCACCATCACCTTCCTCCCCACCATCACCTTCTTCCCTCACCATCACCTTCCTCCCCACCCAGCACCTTCCCCCCTCACCATCACCTCCCTCACCATCACCTTCCTCCCCAACCATCACCTTCCTCACCACCATCACCTTCCTCCCCACCCATCACCTTCCCCCCTCACCATCACCTCCCTCACCATCACCTTCCTCACCACCAACACCTTCCTCCCCACCATCACCTTCTTCCCCACCCATCACCTTTGCCCCTCACCATCACCTCCCTCACCATCACCTTCCTCCCCACCCATCACCTTCCCCCCTCACTCACCTCTCCCCCCCCCCCTCACCATCACCTTCTTCCCCACCCATCACCTCCCCCCTCACTCACCTCCCTCCCTCCCCACCCATCACCTCCCTCCTCACTCACCTCCCTCCTTCCCTCCTCACTCACCTCCCTCCATCCCCATCACCTCCCTCCCATATCTCCTTCCTCTCCCCCACCTCCCTCCCCACCCATCACCTCCCTCCTCACCATCACCTTCCTCCTAACCATCACCTTCCTCCCCACCATCACCTTCCTCCCTCACAATCACCTTCCTCCTCACCCATCACCTCCCTCCATCACCATCACATTCCTCCTCACCATAACCTTCCTCCTCACCCCTCACCTCCCTCCCCACCATCACCCTCTTCCCTCATCATCACCTTCCTCCCCACCATCACCTTCTTCCCTCACCATCACCTTCCTCCCAACCCAGCACCTTCCCCCCTCACCATCACCTCCCTCACCATCACCTTCCTCCCCACCCATCACCTTCCTCACCACCATCACCTTCTTCCCCACCCATCACCTTCCCCCCTCACATCACCTCCCTCACCATCACCTTCCTCCCCACCCATCACCTTCCCCCCTCACTCACCTGCCTCCATCCCCATCACCTCACTCCCATATCTCCTTCGTCTCCCCCCACCTCCCTCCCTCCCCACCCATCACCTCCCTCCTCACTCACCTCCCTCCTTCCCTCCTCACTCACCTCCCTCCATCCCCATCACCTCCCTCCCATATCTCCTTCCTCTCCCCCACCTCCCTCCCTCCCCACCCATCACCTCCCTCCCATATCTCCTTCCTCTCCCCCACCTCCCTCCCCACCCATCACCTCCCTCCCTCACCATCACCTCCCTCACCATCACTCACCCCCCTCACAATCACCTTCCTCCCTCAACATCACCTTCCTCCCCACCCACATCACTCACCTCCCTCCTCACCATCACCTTCCTCCCCACCATCACCTTCCTCCTCACTCACCTCCCTCCTTCCCTCCTCACCATCACCTTCCTCCCCACCCATCACCTCCCCCCTTACCATCACCTTCCTCCCCACCCATCACCTCCCCCCTCACCATCACATTCCTGTT
The DNA here is from genome assembly GCF_029448725.1 of Salvelinus fontinalis. Classification (NCBI taxonomy): domain Eukaryota; kingdom Metazoa; phylum Chordata; class Actinopteri; order Salmoniformes; family Salmonidae; genus Salvelinus; species Salvelinus fontinalis. The sequence goes on from NC_074680.1 coordinate 23,104,408, forward strand.
CACCATCACCTTCCTCCCTACATCACCTTCCTCCCCACCCATCACCTTCCTCCCTCACCATCACATTCCTCCTCACCATACCCTTCCTCCCCACCCATCACCTTCTCCCCTCACTCACCTCCCTCCTCCCCCCTCACCATCACATTCCTCCCCACCCATCACCTCCCCCATCACTCACCTCCCTCCATCCCCCATCACCTCCCTCCCCACCCATCACCTCCTCCCTCACCATCATATTCCTCACCATAACCTTCCTCCTCACCCCTCACCTCCCTCCCCACCATCACCTTCCTCACTCACTATAAACTTCCTCCTCACATCACCTTCTTCCCTCACCATCACCTTCCTCCCCACCATCACCTTCTTCCCTCACCATCACCTTCCTCCCCACCCAGCACCTTCCCCCCTCACCATCACCTCCCTCACAATCACCTTCCTCCCCACCCATCACCTTCCTCACCACCATCACCTTCCTCCCCACCCATCACCTTCCCCCCTCACCATCACCTCCCTCACCATCACCTTCCTCCCCACCCATCACCTTCCCCCCTCACTCACCTCTCCCCCCCCCCCCCTCACCATCACCTTCTTCCCCACCCATCACCTCCCCCCTCACTCACCTCCCTCCATCTCCCATCACCTCCCTCCCCACCCATCACCTCCCTCCTCACTCACCTCCCTCCATCCCTCCTCACTCACCTCCCTCCATCCCCATCACCTCCCTCCCATATCTCCTTCCTCTCCCCCACCTCCCTCCCTCCCCACCCATCACCTCCCTCCTCACTCACCTCCCTCCTTCCCTCCTCACTCACCTCCCTCCATCCCCATCACCTCCCTCCCATATCTCCTTCCTCTCCCCCACCTCCCTCCCCACCCATCACCTCCCTCCCTCACCATCACCTCCCTCACCATCACTCACCCCCCTCACAATCACCTTCCTCCCTCAACATCACCTTCCTCCCCACCCACATCACTCACCTCCCTCCTCACCATCACCTTCCTCCCCACCATCACCTTCCTCCTCACTCACCTCCCTCCTTCCCTCCTCACCATCACCTTCCTCCCCACCCATCACCTCCCCCCTTACCATCACCTTCCTCCCCACCCATCACCTCCTCCCTCACCATCACATTCCTCCTCACCATCCCCTTCCTCCCCACCCATCACCTCCCCCTTACCATCACATTCCTCCTCACCATCACCTTCCTCCCCACCCATCACCTCCCCCCTCACCATCACATTCCTCCTCACCATACCTTCCTCCCCACCCATCACCTCCCCCTTACCATCACATTCCTCCTCACCATCACCTTCCTCCCTACATAACCTTCCTCCCCACCCATCACCTCTCCCCTCACCATCACATTCCTCCTCACCATCACCTTCCTCCCCACCCATCACCTCCCCCTTACCATCACATTCCTCCTCACCATCACCTTCCTCCCCACCCATCACCTCCCCCCTACCATCACATTCCTCCTCACCATCACCTTCCTCCTCACCCATCACCTCCCTCCTCACCATCACCTTCCTCCTAACCATCACCTTCCTCCCCACCATCACCTTCCTCCCTCACAATCACCTTCCTCCTCACCCATCACCTCCCTCCATCACCATCACATTCCTCCTCACCATAACCTCCCTCCTCACCATCACCTTCCTCACTCACTATAAACTCCCTCCCCACCATCACCTTCTTCCCTCGCCATCACCTTCCTCCCCACCATCACCTTCCTCCCTCACCATCACCTTCCTCCCCACCCATCACCTTCCTCTCCACCATCACCTTCCTCCCCACCCATCACCTTCCCCCCTCACCATCACCTCCCTCACCATCACCTTCCTCCCCACCCATCACCTTCCCCCCTCACTCACCTCCCTCCTCCCCCCTCACCATCACCTTCCTCCACACCAATCACCTCCCACATCACTCACCTCCCTCCATCCCCCATCACCTCCCTCCTCACCCCTCACCTCCCTCCTTCCCTCCTCACTCACCTCACCCATCACCTCCCTCCTCACCATCACCTTCCTCCTAACCATCACCTTCCTCCTCACCCATCACCTCCCTCCATCACCATCACATTTCTCCTCACCATAACCTTCCTCCTCACCCCTCACCTCCCTCCCCACCATCACCTTCTTCCCTCACCATCACCTTCCTCCCCACCATCACCTTCTTCCCTCACCATCACCTTCCTCCCCACCCAGCACCTTCCCCCCTCACCATCACCTCCCTCACCATCACCTTCCTCCCCAACCATCACCTTCCTCCCCACCCATCACCTTCCCCCCTCACCATCACCTCCCTCACCATCACCTTCCTCACCACCAACACCTTCCTCCCCACCATCACCTTCTTCCCCACCCATCACCTTTGCCCCTCACCATCACCTCCCTCACCATCACCTTCCTCCCCACCCATCACCTTCCCCCCTCACTCACCTCTCCCCCCCCCCCCTCACCATCACCTTCTTCCCCACCCATCACCTCCCCCCTCACTCACCTCCCTCCCTCCCCACCCATCACCTCCCTCCTCACTCACCTCCCTCCTTCCCTCCTCACTCACCTCCCTCCATCCCCATCACCTCCCTCCCATATCTCCTTCCTCTCCCCCACCTCCCTCCCCACCCATCACCTCCCTCCTCACCATCACCTTCCTCCTAACCATCACCTTCCTCCCCACCATCACCTTCCTCCCTCACAATCACCTTCCTCCTCACCCATCACCTCCCTCCATCACCATCACATTCCTCCTCACCATAACCTTCCTCCTCACCCCTCACCTCCCTCCCCACCATCACCCTCTTCCCTCATCATCACCTTCCTCCCCACCATCACCTTCTTCCCTCACCATCACCTTCCTCCCAACCCAGCACCTTCCCCCCTCACCATCACCTCCCTCACCATCACCTTCCTCCCCACCCATCACCTTCCTCACCACCATCACCTTCCTCCCCACCCATCACCTTCCCCCCTCACCATCACCTCCCTCACCATCACCTTCCTCACCACCAACACCTTCCTCCCCACCATCACCTTCTTCCCCACCCATCACCTTCCCCCCTCACATCACCTCCCTCACCATCACCTTCCTCCCCACCCATCACCTTCCCCCCTCACTCACCTCCCTCCATCCCCCATCACCTCCCTCCCCACCCATCACCTCCCTCCTCACTCACCTCCCTCCTTCCCTCCTCACTCACCTGCCTCCATCCCCATCACCTCACTCCCATATCTCCTTCCTCTCCCCCACCTCCCTCCCTCCCCACCCATCACCTCCCTCCTCACTCACCTCCCTCCTTCCCTCCTCACTCACCTCCCTCCATCCCCATCACCTCCCTCCCATATCTCCTTCCTCTCCCCCACCTCCCTCCCCACCCATCACCTCCCTCCCAAACCATCACCTTACTCAGCTTTCAAACATCCCCCCTACTTCCTCCCACGCCTCCCTCCCAACCACTCTGCCACTTAGACAAGTGATGACTGTCAGACGCGGCCGTGGTAGGGAAGTGGGTAAATGTTGGTGACACTGCAGCGCCAACCACGGCAGCAGCCACGGAAGTTGTTAATTACTCTGACACAGCCACGTATCACACACACTAAGAGAGAAAAGGAGAGAGAGGGAGACAGAGACATCTTAATAATGAAGTGTTGGCTGGAGCTTCTAATGAATTCTGAAGGGGTCCTAATAAGGACGTTCAAACTTACATTATGCCCACCTCCTTCATTGTCATTCAGTGGCGACAGAGGTAGGAGCCGTGTGAAGAAGAGGCAAGGAGTGGCGGTGGGGATAGGATGCGTCCAAAATAGACCCTATTCCCTATTTAGTGCAATACTTTTGATCAGGCCCCAGCTAGTGCACTACATAGGTAATAGGGTGCTATTTGTGATGCTGCCACAAAGCCCTGATGATGCTAATGTAATGTGTGAGCAATGGCTCTTAAATTAGGTCACAGTGTCTAATGGCCAACATGCTGGGACCACCATTAAGGGGAAATAAACCTATGTGGACTTATTCATTAACTTATTTATATGTTGGCTGTGGAGCACCTATTAGTTGATAATCAGGGAGGGAGGGTTGTTGACTCTGTGTTGCAGTAGACGGGGCCTTGTGCCTCATGAATTTACATGATGGTGGTTAGCATTTTATGCCATTCGATGTCATTTTCCCCCAAAATATGCCCTTAGCTGACTTCTCAAGCCTCCATACATCCTCTCTCCCTCTCTGGTCCCCCACCCCCCCAGCTGCTCCTTCTTCCCTACCACTTGCCCAGGCTTGCCCAGGCTTGCCCAAGCTACCTCAGCCCTACAGTGCCTTGCAAAACTATTCATCCCCCTTGGCGTTTTTCCTATTTTGTTGCATTACAACCTGTAATTTAAATGTTTTTGGGGGATTTCATGTAATGGACATACACAAAATATACCAAATTAGTGAAATGGAAAAAATTACTTGTTTAAAAAAATAAAAAAATAAATGAACAATGGAAAAGTGGTGTGTGCATATCTATTCACCCCTTTGCTATGAAGCCCCTAAATAAGATCTGGTGCAACCAATTTACCTTCAGAAGTCACATAATTAGTTAAATAAAGTTCACCTGTGCGCAATCTAAGTGTCACATGATCTCAGTATATATACACCTGTTCTGAAAGGCCCCAGAGTCTGCAACACCACTCATCAAGGGGCACCATGAAGACCAAGGAGCTCTCCAAACAGGTCAGGGACAAAGTTGTGGAGAAGTACAGATCAGGGTTGGGTTATAAAAAGTATCAGAATCTTTGATCATCCCACAGAGCACCATTAAATCCATTATTAAAAAATGGAAAGAATATGGCACCACAACCAACCTGCCAAGACAGGACCGCCTACCAAAACTCACAGACCAGGCAAGGAGGGCATTAATCAGAGAGGCAACAAAGAGAGCAAAGATAACATTGAAGGAGCTGCAAAGCTCTACAGCGGAGATTGGAGTATCTGTCCATAGGACCACTTTAAGCCGTACACTCCACAGAGCTGGGCTTTATGGAGGAGTGGCCAGAAAAAAAAGGAAAAAAAAAATAAGCAAACACATTTGGTGTTCGCCAAAAGGCATGTTTGAGACTCCCCAAACATATGGAAGAATGTACTCTGGTCAGATGAGACTAAAATTGAGCTTTTTGAACGTTATTTCTGGTGCAAACCCAACACCTCTCATCACCCCGAGAACAACATCCATGTTTTTCAATGGCAGGGACTGGGAAACTGGTCCGAATTTAAGGAATGATGGATGACGCTAAATACAGGGAAATTCTTGAGGGAAACCTGTTCTTCCAGAGATTTGAGACTGGGACGGAGTTTCACCTTCCAGCAGGACAATGACCCTAAGCATACTGCTAAAGCAACACTCAAGTGGTTTGAGGGGAAACATTTAAATGTATTGGAATGCCCTAGTCATTGCCCAGACCTCAATACAATTAAGAATCTGTAGTATGACTTAAAGATTGCTGTACGCCAGCGGAACCCATCCAACTTGGAAGCAGCTGGAGCAGTTTTGCCTTGAAGAATTGGCAAAAATCCCAGTGGCTAGATGTGCCAAGCTTATAGAGACATACCCCAAGAGCCTTGTAGCTGTAATTGCTGCAAAAGGTGTCTCTACAAAGTATTGACTTTGGGGGGGTGAATAGTTAAGCACGCTCAAGTTTTCAGTTTTTTTGTGTTATTTCTTGTTTGTTTCACAAAAAAATATATTTTGCGTCCTCAAAGTTGTAGACATGTTGTGTAAATAAAATTATTCAAACCTGTAAAAGATCCATTTGAATACCAGGTTGTAAGGCAACAAAATAGGAAAATGCCAAGGGGGGTGAATACTTTCGCAAGCCACTGTGTGTTGAATACAGTGGTGATAGGGGAAGAGTCCGGAGGGAGCTGGCTGCTGTTTTGTTTTCCTGGATGGGTCCGGCTGGTAGACTGGCCCTAGGCCATTGTCCCTCTGACTGGGGATTGAGTGCTGTGGGTGATGGTGGTGGAGGGTGTGGAAGACATGGTCCACTGGGGCACTTGTTCTCGTTGACTGAACAGAGGCCTGGTGGGTTGCCCAGGGCAATGTCCCCACACATGGGCCACAGAACATTGTTGCAGTATCCTGTAGGTTGTTCAGGGTCTGGGACAACCAGTCTGTGGTCAGTCAGTGGTCTGAGGAGGAAGATCTGTCTACCTGTAAGCCAATGGCTTTCCTGGTGAAATAACCCTTTATGTTGAAGTGGTCAACTGTATCTGGCTGTGGATTTGTTGAGAAAGGGAGTAGATGGCAAAAATGACTTTTTCATCAGCTTCACAGAGTAAATGTAATTGACATATGATATGTCTCACTGATAAACCAAATGTACAACTTTAAAGAAAACAAGCTTCATACAAAGCCTTACAATGTATCCATGACACCATTAGTGTTAATGTATTCACTGTCTGCCTCAGTGCAAGTGTTTGATTTGTCCCACTTTCCATTTAAACTGGGAGATACAACATTTTGATGTTCCTGATAGATTGTAATTACAATTATTTTCTCTCTGGTTCCTGTCCTGTAAAGCTGCTCTCCTGGGTCTGATAGTAACTCAGCGCTACTGAATCCACACTCAGCTGTCTGTCTAAATGGAAAAGACCTCGGTGTGCAGAGAGACTCTGGGGTTGTGTGTGATGTACACCTCTTAACAGTTTTTGCTCTATACTGTAGGCCCTGATTTTTGTCCTCTTCCACTTTGTCTGTTATTCATACTGTAATATTTAAATGTAAAATGTTCTTAAATATGGTAGAATATTCAAAATGTCTTCACTACAATAAATAAAAGGAATATGTTCTCTCCCTCTCCTCCCTCTCCCCTGCTGTTCCCAGGGAGTAGATATCTTCATCTGTCATCTCACTTCCCAACAGCTGAGCTCTTCAAACAGCCTCGCTTCTCATTGTGGCCGAGGGGCGAGAAGGGACGACTCTCTGAATCTCAGGTTTCATGGGCAAACCCTCCCCTCTCCACCCGCCACCTAAAGCGACCACACTACCTAGCTGCCCCTTCTGCCCTCTCCCACCATTGTGTTCCATTGTGTCCCACCCCCCTGTCCTCCTCCCTCAGCCCTCTCCGCCCTCCTCGCCCCTGGCCTCCAGATTGGCTTGCTCAGGAATGGGAGGAGAGGCTGTGGCTGGCTTGTCCATCTGTCAGACTCACCATCAAATAATAGGATTTTCTGTCTTGGAATTGAAGATAATTGCGGTCTCTATTCCACTGCCTAACCTTATGATATTAACCCCTGTGCTCCCCAGCCCCCTGTTAACTCTGTGTGTATGTGTATGTCTGTCCATCCATGTGTGTGTGTGCGTGTGAGTGCGTTTGTGTGTGTCAGGGCCAGATGGCACTGTGTTTTGATATCTGAGCTGGAGGGGATCAAAGGTCAATTTGAAGTTCAAGTCCAAAGGACTGCTGGTTCTCACCCCTCCTCTCCTCTTCTCACCCCTCCTCTCCTCTTCTCACCTCTCCTCTTCTCACCCCTCCTCTCCTCTTCTCACCCCTCCTCTCCTTCTGTCCTCTCCTCTTCTCATCCCTTCTCTCCTCTTCTCACCCCTCCTCTCCTCTTCTCACCCTTCCTCTCCTTCTGTCCTCTCCTCTTCTCACCTCTCCTCTTCTAACCCCTCCTCTCCCCTTCTCACCCCTCCTCTCCTCTTCTCACCCCTCCTCTCCTTCTGTCCTCTCCTCTTCTCACCCCTCCTCTCCTCTTCTCACCCCTCCTCTCCTCTTCTCACCCCTCCTCTCCTTCTGTCCTCTCCTCTTCTCACCCCTCCTCTCCTGTCCTGTCCTCTTCTCACCCCTCCTCTCCTCCTGTTCTCTTCTCACCTCTCCTCTCCTTCTGTTCTCTCCTCTTCTCACCCCTCCTCTCCTCTTCTCACCCCTCCTCTCCTCTTCTCACCCCTCCTCTCCTTCTGTCCTCTCCTCTTCTCACCCCTCCTCTCCTTCTGTCCTCTCCTCTTCTCACCCCTCCTCTCCTCTTCTCACCCCTCCTCTCCTCTTCTCACCCCTCCTCTCCTTCTGTCCTCTCCTCTTCTCACCCCTCCTCTCCTCTTCTCACCCCTCCTCTCCTTCTGTCCTGTCCTCTTCTCACCCCTCCTCTCCTCCTGTTCTCTTCTCACCCCTCCTCTCCTCCTGTCTTCTCCTCTTCTCGCCCCTCCTCTCTTCCTGTCTTCTCTTCTTACCCCTCCTCTCCTCTTTTCACCCTCCTCTCCTCCTGTCCTCTCCTCTTCTCACCCCTCCTCTACTCCTGTCTTCTCCTCTTCTCACCCCTCCCCTCCTCTCCTCTTCCCACCCCTCCTCTCCTTCTGTCCTCTCCTCTTCTCACCCCTCCTCTCCTGTCCTGTCCTCTTCTCACCCCTCCTCTCCTCCTGTCTTCTCCTCTTCTCACCCCTCCTCTACTCCTGTCTTCTCCTCTTCTCACCCCTCCTCTCCTCTTCTCACCCCTCCTCTACTCCTGTCTTCTCATCTTCTCTTCTCACCCCTCCACTCCTCTTCTCACCCCTCCTCTCCTCTTTTCACCCCTCCTCTCCTCCTGCCTTCTCCTCTTCTCACCCCTCCTCTCCTCCTGTCTTCTCCTCTTCTCACCCCTCCACTCCTCTTCTCACCCCTCCTCTCCTCTTTTCACCCCTCCTCTCCTCCTGTCTTCTCCTCTTCTCGCCCTTCCTCTCTTCCTGTCTTCTCTTCTTACCCCTCCTCTCCTCTTTTCACCCTCCTCTCCTCCTGTCCTCTCCTCTTCTCACCCCTCCTCTACTCCTGTCTTCTCCTCTTCTCACCACTCCCCTCCTCTCCTCTTCCCACCCCTCCTCTACTCCTGGCCTCTCCTCTTCTCTTCTCACCCCTCCTCTCCTCCTGTCTTCTCCTCTTCTAGCCCCTCCTTTCCTCCTGTCTTCTCCACTTCTCACCCCTCCTTTCCTCTTCTCACCCCTCCTCTCCTTCTGTCCTCTCCTCTTCTCACCCCTCCTCTCCTGTCCTGTCCTCTTTTCACCCCTCCTCTCCTTCTGTCCTGTCCTCTTTTCACCCCTCCTCTCCTCCTGTCCTGTCCTCTTTTCACCCCTACTCTCCTCCTGTCTTCTCCTCTGCTCACCCTTCCTCTTCCCACCCCTCTCCTCCTGTCTTCTCCTTTTCTCACCCCTCCTCTCCTCTTCCCACCCCTCCTCCTGTCCTCTCCTCTTCTCACCCTTCCTCTCCTCCTGTATTCTCCTCTTGTCACCCCTCCTCTCTTCTTCTCTCCCCTCCTCTCCTGTCCTCTCCTCTTCTCACCCATTCTCTCCTCCTGTCCTCTCCTCTTCTCACCCCTCCTCTCCTCTTGTCCTCTACTCTTCTCATCCCTCCTCTCTTCCTGTCCTCTCCTCTTCTCACCCCTCCTCTGCTGAACCCGAGATGGCCTATTCATCAGTGTATGTGTCATTTATTTAATAGTCTTTGTGTGTGAAACACAGTGAATGGATAGACATTGATGTTATTCTTATATTCTGTCAATCACTTACTAATTTAACCTCACATGTTTGTGTGTGATATACTAGTATTTGTGTACCTTACTTTCTCACTACGGCGCAGTCAAACAGTCCTTAATTCACAGGGAACAGACTCATCTGTTAGAACCACTGCCCTAAGGTCCTCTCACCCTCTCTACCCCTCCCTACCACTCTCTCCCATTCTCTACCACTAACACAGTCCCTGTGACCCAGCCGTGGTTACGGTCCCCTTGGAAACCATTTACAGAAACCTCTCCACATCCAACCGCAGGAAACCGAAATATATGTCAGAGTGGTGCCCCAAAACAACATTAAGATGATGTGTACCTGGTGAGAGATCAGATGAGTGGTGCCCCAAAACAACATTAAGATGATGTGTACCTGGTGAGAGATCAGATGAGTGGTGTCTCAAAACAACATTAAGATGATGTGTACCTGGTGAGAGATCAGATGAGTGGCGTCTCAAAACACAATATTAAGATGATGTGTACCTGGTGAGAGATCAAATGAGTGGTGTCTCAGAACACAATATTAAGATGATGTGTACCTGGTGAGAGATCAAATGAGTGGTGTCTCAAAACACAATATTAAGATGATGTGTACCTGGTGAGAGATCAGATGAGTGGTGTCTCAAAACACAATATTAAGATGATGTGTACCTGGTGAGAGATCAGGTGAGTGGTGTCTCAAAACACAATATTAAGATGATGTGTACCTGGTGAGAGATCAGGTGAGTGGTGTCTCAAAACAATATTAAGATGATGTGTACCTGGTGAGAGATCAGATGACGAATGGAATTGGATTTCTGTTGAAAATTAACACAGAACCGGAAGCATGTTTGCTTTTGCTCTGATGGTAAGACAGGACAAAAGGTTATTTTTCTTTCTGAAGGTAAGACTGGACAAAAATAACTTTTTTTCTGAGGATAAGAAAGTGCAATAGGTTATTTACAGGGCTGTGGTTGAGCATGGGTTTGATTTTAATTCATATATTCAGATTGTATTATTATTTTTTTTACAGCTTTTTATACTACTGGACTGGGATATGAATGATGGTGTGACTCAGAGAGTAGCACAGATGAGGTAAGTAGTGGGTGGGGGGGGTGGGGTCATGTCTTATGAAATGGTTTACTATGTCCTGTGTAAAGCGTGCAAAATGCCTCCATTACGAAGACTTGTAGCCTAAAAGCCACCCCCCCCCCTACCCCCCCCACAATCCCTGTCCTATCTGGGGAGCATTGACTAAGCTCATTGGAGGTTTGTGTGTGTGTGTGTGTGTGTGTGTGTGTGTGTGTGTGTGTGTGTGTGTGTGTGTGTGTGTGTGTGTGTGTGTGTGTGTGTCGTACAGAAAGGGGTGTCCCCACCCATAGTAAGGGCCATCATTTTAACACAGACTTCATTAATAGGGTTGAATCTGGCTAATTGTAATCCAATTAATAACAGGCACAATGGCCTACTGCAAGCTTCTGAGACAACCCCACACCTCTTCACCTCCTCCCTCATCTTTCACTCCCTCACCCTCTTCACCAAACACCCCCCCTCTAACCCCCCCCCCCCACACACACTACCATCCCCCTATTACCTCCTAAGCCCCTCACCTCCTTCACTAAATAACCCCTCCCTCCTCTACCTGTTCCCTTGCTCTCCCTTTCTTCTCCCTCACCCCCTTCTGTCACCCTCTGCTGCACTAAATCATCTGTGCATAGGATGGTAGGATGCAGTTATATTATTTACATGAGAAGAAAGGAACTGCCACTGACCAATTAGAACGGATAGATTGATTTAATGTCGCCTGGGTATTAAAGAAAAAGGTGCAGGTCACTACTGTACTTCCTCTCTCTCTCCCTCTCTGTTACTCTCTCTATCTCGCCCCGTGATGTTTTTCATAGGGGTGAGGCTCAGTTGATGGAAGAGGAGCGGAGAGAAGAGCAGTTGAGACTAGAGGCGAGGAGAAGAAAGAAAGGAGGGGGTGAACCTATTTGTGTTTATCGCTTTGGAGGAAAAGAGATAAATGGCCTCAGTGTTTTATTTGGTTTTAATGAAGTAGGGATTGAGGGACTCCTGCGTCCCCCTGGCATTAAACTGGGATTCCCGACCCCTCCCCGCCTGTCCTCCCTGTCCCCTACACACACACACACACACACACACACACACACACACACACACACACACACACACACACACACACACACACACACACACACACACACACACACACACACACACACACACACACACACACACACACACACACACCACGCCAGTCTCTGACCTACATGCAGGTCCACAAAAAGGATACCGGGCTCTGTTTGCATGTATGTATACTTCCCTCCCTCCTTCTTGGATAAACAACCCTGTGTTGGTCTCTCTCAGCATGAATGAATGAAGGGTCAGGGGGGAAAGGGGATGGTGGACGGCAGAGCACCTCTGAAATGATCAGTGTCCCACGGTAATGAGCGCCCCCTGGCCTTTCTGGCTAAACGATGGACCCTCTGAGAGCCTCTGCGTCCCAAATGGCACCTATTTTCTACATAGTGCACTACTTTTTACCAGCTAAAGCAGCTCCATCGGAAATAAGGAGCCATTTGGAACTCAGCCTACTAACTCGGTCCCCGACCAACCAACCAAACCCCTGGACAGTGGCAGTATTAGTTTAGCCACCTTATGAGCCTGGGCTCGAGGTCGGTGGTAATTAGATACTCAGACTGTGGCCCAAAAGAAGACCAGGAGAAAAACAACCAGGCCTCTCCTCCCTTCTTTCCCTGTGACTTCATTAAGGCGAGGGAGGAGGGACATCCTGGGGGAAAAAGGGACACAGGCTTCATGTAGAACACACACACTACGATTGAACACATGCACGCACACCCACACACACACTACGATTGAACACATGCACGCACACCCACACACACACTACGATTGAACACATGCACGCACACCCACACACACACTACGATTGAACACATGCACACACGCACACCCACACACACACTACGATTGAACACATGCACGCACACCCACACACACACTACGATTGAACACATGCACGCACACCCACACACACACTACGATTGAACACACGCACACCCTACGATTGAACACATGCACACACGCACACACACACACACTACGATTGAACATATGCACGCACACCCACACACACACTACGATTGAACACATGCACGCACACCCACACACACACTACGATTGAACATATGCACATGCACACAAACATATAAATATACAGTTTAACACTGACATACTGTTGTATATGGACACACACTGTACACACACTGTACACACACACACACTGTACACACACTGTACACACTGTACACACACTGTACACACTGTACACACACACACACACACACACACACACACACACACACACACACACACACACACACACACACACACACACACACACTGTACACACACACACACACACACACACACACATACACACACACACACACACACACACATAAACAGTGTGACCCAGTTGCACAGCCTGAGCAAACCTGTGGAGAGAGGAAGGAGAGAAATGTTAATTACACACAGAGGGTATGTATTCCTCTTCCCCAGTTCAGACCCTAAAAATATTAGAAACTCATTAACAGAATCAATATGAATTTTATATGACATGATAATCCTTACTGTACTGCGTAATGTGTGTGTGTGCGCTCTGGTGGTTAACGCGTGTTGTATTTGCCCTCTGCGGATAGACACAAGGCTGAAGTTTCGTCTGTCTCTTTAGAGGAGTGTGTGTGTGTAGGCACATGTTTATGTTTGGGAGTTTACTTATAAATTCATCATTTGCGTGGCTTTGCTTGTGATTAATTGTGACTTGTGTGTCTTTCCGTTTTAGCGGCAGTCTGACACGGACACCGCCGCCATACAGGCACCAAGCCTTGTAATGAAGTTGATTTGTTAATGTTGCTGCCACACAGGATGAAAGCCTGTCTAATCAGGCTGCCCTGCCCACCCCACCAGTCACATAGTATCTTCTCAGACGGGCAGCCTCAGTGGGACTGATTGCAGTGTGCTACACCATGCAGTTGATGTTGTGTACCTACTGATGTTAGTGACATTCTAGTGTTTTTAAAAGGCATTAGCCTAGACAGCTCCAGCACTTCTCTGAGCTCACTCTGTGTTTGCGTTTCGTCCTCTTAACTACTCTGGCTGCATAGCTTTTCCTCCATTCAACCCACATGGGGAAATATAGAAGAGGAGATGCTTATTGAAATAAACAGAAGGACAGAACTATAGTAGATATATTCTCCTCTCATTGTTCCCTGTGTACTTGTGTGTTAGTCATCAAGTTCCCTGACGTCACAACAGTAGTAGGCCTGATTATGAACAACGACGAGATGGTCTACAGGGAAGAGGTTGGCACTCTCTCAGTGTGGTGCCAGGTAAACAACCTCTGCCTCAACGTCAGCTAAACAAAGGAGCTGATTGTGGACTTCAGGAAGAACCAAGTTGGGCACACCCCATCCTCATCAACGGGGCCGCCATGGAGACGGTCAGAAGACATCTCCAAGGAGCTGGTCAAACCACACAGACACTGTGGTGAAGAAGCCATGACAGTGACTCTTCAACCTCAGGATGCTGAAGAAATGTGGCCTGTCCCCGAGGGCCCTTAAAGTGTTCTACAGGAGCACCATTGAGAGCATACTGTCGGGCTGCCCCCCATTTATATTTATCATTGTCACAGTTGTAAACATGTATATATTATTATACATATATTTTTATTTTATTTTACCCTCTTTTTCTCCCCAATTTTGTGATTACGTTCTTCATTCGTCGTTGCAACTCTCCAACGGGCTCAGGAGAGACAAAGGTCGAGTCATGTGTCCTCCAAAACATGACCCACCAAGTCGCGCTTCTTAACACCCGCTCGCTAAACCCAGAAGCCAGCAGCACCAATGTGTCGTAGGAAAAAACGCTCAACTGACGACCGAAGTCAGCCTGCAGGCACCCTGGCCCACCACCAGGAGTCGCTAGAGCGTGATGAGCCAGGAACCCCCCCCCCCCGGCGAGGATACTGGAAATTGAATCAAAGCCTACTGGATGATAACTTGTTTTTATTAGAACAGAATAATTTATAACTGACTTTTTCCGGCATAACATATGTACAGCAGATCCCCTTATTGTATGGGAGACTTTTAAATGTGCCTTTAGAGGCCATGCAATTCAGTACACAACTATAAAACAAAAGCAATTTAGGTCAAGAGTCCATATTAACACAGGAAATTGAAGGACTAACAGTACAGATAGATAGCAATAAAAACTGTACCATAGAGGCACATAATAAGTTAGAGGAAAAACAAAAAGAAATAGAGGAACTTATTCAAGTCCGGAACGCCAGAGTTAGTTACTTTAAGGAGCAGTTCTCTCTCCTTTGGTCTAACGCCAATAAGTTCTGGAGAATGGTTAAAGACCTGGAGAATAAACCCTCCTCCTCACAGCTGCCCATGTCCTCTTAAAGTTGATGATGTGGTTGTTACTGACAAGAAGCACATGGCTGAGCTCTTTAATCACCACTTCATTAAGTCAGGGTTCCTATTTGACTCAGCCATGCCTCCTTGCCCGTCCAACATTTCCTCATCTCCCACCCCTTCCAATGCGACTATCCCTGATAGTCAAAGTTACAAAGTGTTTCCCTGCAGGTGGTCACTGAGTCCAAGGTGCTAAAGGAGCTCCTGAAACTTAAACCCCCAAAAAACATCTGGGTCAGATGGTTTAGACACTTTCTTCTTTAAGGTTGCTGCCCCTATCTTCGCCAAGCCTATATCCAATCTTTTGAACCTGTCTCTCTTTTCTGGGAACGTTCCCATTACTTGGAAGGAAGCCATGGTTGGTCCATTATTTAAAGGGGGAGATCAAGCTGATCTTAACTGTTATAGGCCCATTTCTATTTTGAACTGTTTATCAAAAGTGTTGGAAAAAACTTGTCAATAATCAACGGACTGGCTTTCTTAATGTCTATAGTATTCTCTCTAGTATACAATCTGGTTTCCGCTCAGGTTATGGATGTGTCACTGCAACCTTAAAGGTCCTCAATGATGTCACCATTGCCCTTGATTCTAAGCAATGTTGTGCTGCTATTTTTATTGACTTGGCCGAAGCTTTTGATACAGTAGACCATTCTTTTACATTTACATTACATTACATTTAAGTCATTTAGCAGACGCTCTTATCCAGAGCATTGGTGCATTCACCTTATGATATCCAGTGGAACAACCACTTTACAATAGTGCATCTAAATCTTTAAAGGGTGGGGGGGGGGGTTAGAAGGATTATTTTATGGGGTTTCAGGTGTCTCCGGAAGGTGGTGATTGACTCCGCTGACCTGGCGTCGTGAGGGAGTTTGTTCCACCATTGGGGTGCCAGAGCAGCGAACAGTTTTGACTGGGCTGAGTGGGAACTGTACTTCCTCAGAGGTAGGGAGGCGAGCAGGCCAGAGGTGGATGAACGCAGTGCCCTTGTTTGGGTGTAGGGCCTGATCAGAGCCTGAAGGTACGGAGGTGCCGTTCCCCTCACAGCTGCGAGCTTCAACTGGAAGCCAGTGGAGAGAGCGGAGGAGCAGGGTGACGTGAGAGAACTTGGGAAGGTTGAACACCAGACGGGCTGCGGCGTTCTGGATGATTTGTAGGGGTTTAGTGGCACAGGCAGGGAGCCCAGCCAACAGCGAGTTGCAGTAATCCAGACGGGAGATGACAAGTGCCTGGATTAGGACCTGCGCCGCTTCCTGTGTGAGGCAGGGTCGTACTCTGCGAATGTTGTAGAGCATGAACCTACAGGAACGGGTCACTGCCTTGATGTTAGTTGAGAACGACAGGGTGTTGTCCAGGATCACGCCAAGGTTCTTAGCACTCTGGGAGGAGGACACAATGGAGTTGTCAACCGTGATGGCGAGATCATGGAACGGGCAGTCCTTCCCCGGGAGGAAGAGCAGCTCCGTCTTGCCGAGGTTCAGCTTGAGGTGGTGATCCGTCATCCACACTGATATGTCTGCCAGACATGCAGAGATGCGATTCGCCACCTGGTTATCAGAGGGGGAAAGGAGAAGATGAATTGTGTGTCGTCTGCATAGCAATGATAGGAGAGACCATGTGAGGCTATGACAGAGCCAAGTGACTTGGTGTATAGCGAGAATAGGAGAGGGCCTAGAACAGAGCCCTGGGGGACACCAGTGGTGAGAGCCCGTGGTGCGGAGACAGATTCTCGCCACGCCACCTGGTAGGAGCGGTCTGTCAGGTAGGACGCAATCCAAGCGTGGGCCGCGCCGGAGATGCCCAACTCGGAGAGGGTGGAGAGGAGGATCTGATGGTTCACAGTATCAAAGGCAGCCGATAGGTCTAGAAGGATGAGAGCAGAGGAGAGAGAGTTAGCTTTAGCAGTGCGGAGCGCCTCCGTGACACAGAGAAGAGCAGTCTCAGTTGAATGACTAGTCTTGAAACCTGACTGATTTGGATCAAGAAGGTCATTCTGAGAGAGATAGCAGGAGAGCTGGCCAAGGACGGCACGTTCAAGAGTTTTGGAGAGAAAAGGAAGAAAGGATACTGGTCTGTAGTTGTTGACATCGGAGGGATCGAGTGTAGGTTTTTTCAGAAGGGGTGCAACTCTCGCTCTCTTGAAGACGGAAGGGACATAGCCAGCGGTCAAGGATGAGTTGATGAGCGAGGTGAGGTAAGGGAGAAGGTCTCCGGAAATGGTCTGGAGAAGAGAGGAGGGGATAGGGTCAAGCGGGCAGGTTGTTGGGCGGCCGGCCATCACAAGACGCGAGATTTCATCTGGAGAGAGAGGGGAGAAAGAGGTCAAAGCACAGGGTAGGGCAGTGTGAGCAGAACCAGCGGTGTCGTTTGACTTGGCAAATGAGGATCGGATGTCGTCGACCTTCTTTTCAAAATGGTTGACGAAGTCATCCGCAGAGAGGGAGGAGGGGGGGAGGATTCAGGAGGGAGGAGAAGGTGGCAAAGAGCTTCCTAGGGTTAGAGGCAGATGTTTGGAATTTAGAGTGGTAGAAAGTGGCTTTAGCAGCAGAGACAGAAGAGGAAAATGTAGAGAGGAGGGAGTGAAAGGATGCCAGGTCCGCAGGGAGGCGAGTTTTCCTTCATTTCCGCTCGTCTGCCCGGAGCCCTGTTCTGTGAGCTCGCAATGAGTTGTCGAGCCACGGAGCAGGAGGGGAGGACCGAGCCGGCCTGGAGGATAGGGGACATAGAGAGTCAAAGGATGCAGAAAGGGAGGAGAGGAGGGTTGAGGAGGCAGAATCAGGAGATAGGTTGGAGAAGGTTTGAGCAGAGGGAAGAGATGATAAGATGGAAGAGGAGAGAGTAGCGGGGGAGAGAGAGCGAAGGTTGAGACAGCGCGATACCATCCGAGTAGGGGCAGAGTGGGAAGTGTTGGATGAGAGCGAGAGGGAAAAGGATACAAGGTAGTGGTCAGAGACTTGGAGGGGAGTTGCAATGAGATTAGTGGAAGAACAGCATCTAGTAAAGATGAGGTCAAGCGTATTGCCTGCCTTGTGAGTAGGGGGGGAAGGTGAGAGGGTGAGGTCAAAAGAGGAGATGAGTGGAAAGAAGGAGGCAGAGAGGAATGAGTCAAAGGTAGACGTGGGGAGGTTAAAGTCACCAAGAACTGTGAGAGGTGAGCCATCCTCAGGAAAGGAACTTATCAAGGCGTCAAGCTCATTGATGAACTCTCCAAGGGAACCTGGAGGGCGATAGATGATAAGGATGTTAAGCTTGAAAGGGCTGGTAACTGTGACAGCATGGAATTCAAAGGAGGCAATAGACAGATGGGTCAGGGGAGAAAGAGAGAATGTCCACTTGGGAGAGATGACGATCCCATTGCCACCACCCCGCTGACCAGAAGCTCTCGGGGTGTGCGAGAACACGTGGGCAGACGAGGAGAGAGCAGTAGGAGTAGCAGTGTTATCTGTGGTAATCCATGTTTCCGTCAGTGCCAAGAAGTCGAGGGACTGGAGGGAAGCATAGGCTGAGATGAACTCTGCTTTGTTGGCCGCAGATCGGCAGTTCCAGAGGCTGCCGGAGACCTGGAACTCCACGTGGGTCGTGCGCGCTGGGACCACCAGGTTAGAGTGGCAACGGCCACGCGGTGTGAAGCGTTTGTATGGTCTGTGCAGAGAGGAGAGAACAGGGATAGACAGACACATAGTTGACAGGCTACAGAAGAGGCTACGCTAATGCAAAGGAGATTGGAATGACAAGTGGACTACACGTCTCGAATGTTCAGAAAGTTAAGCTTACGTTGCAAAAATCTTATTGACTAAAATGATTAAAATGATACATTACTGGCTGGTGAAGTAAGCTAGCTAGCAGTGGCTGCGTTGTTGACTTTGTTTGAAAGTGTAGCTGGCTAGGTAACCTCGATAACTGGCTAGGTAACCTCGATAACCTTGGTAATTACTCTAAACTACACAATTATCTTAGATACAAAGACAGCAAAGACAACTATGTATCTAGCTAACACTACACTAATCAAATCGTTCCGTTGAAATGTATTATTAGTTTCTACAGTGCTGCTAGTCGGTAGAAGTTGACTAGCTAGCTAGCAGTTGTTGACTAGGTAGGAGAACGGTGGCGCGGCGACGAAAATAGCTGGCTAGCTAACCTCGATAATTAGTCTAAACTACACAATTATCTTAGATACAAAGACAGCAAAGATAACTATGTAGCTAGCTAACACTACACTAATCAATTGTTCCGTTGTAATGTATTATTAGTTTCTACAGTGCTGCTAGTCGGTAGAAGTTGACTAGCTAGCTAGCAGTTGTTGACCTAGTAGGAGAACGGTGGCGCGGCGCTGCGGACGAAAATAGCTGGCTAGCTAACCTTGATAATTACTCTAAACTACACAATTATCTTAGATACAAAGACAGCAAAGACAACTATGTAGCTAGCTAACACTACACTAATCAAGTCGTTCCGTTGTAATGTAATAGTTTCTACAGTGCTGCTATTCGGTAGAAGTTGGCTAGCTGGCTAGCTAGCAGTGTTGACTACGTTAGAAGGACGAAAATAGCTGGCTAGCTAACCTCGATAATTACTCTAAACTACACAATTATCTTTGATACAAAGACGGCTATGTAGCTAGCTAAGAAAAATTGCTCAGATCAAACAAATCAAACCTTTGTACTGTAATGAAATGTAATATTACCTGTGGAGCGAAGCGAAGTGCGACTACTCGCTCCAACCCGGAAGTCGTATCTCATTCCATTCTTGTGGGCCAGCTAAGGAGTATTGGTCTCTGAGTGGTCTTTGGCCTGGTTTGCTAACTACCTCTCTCAAAGAGTGCAGTGTATTAAGTCAGAAAATCTGCTGTCTCAGCCACTGCCTGTCACCAAGGGAGTACACCAAGGCTCAATCCTAGGCCCCACGCTCTTCTCAATTTACATCAACAACACAGCTCAGGCAGTAGGAAGCTCTCTCATCCATTTATATGCAGATGATACAGTCTTATACTCAGCTGGCCCGTCCCCGGATTTTGTGTTAAATGCTCTACAACAAAGCTTTTTTAGTGTCCAACAAGCTTCTCTACCTTTAACCTTGTCCTGAACACCTCCAAAACAAAGGTCATGTAGTTTGATAAGAAGAATGCCCCTCTCCCCCCAGGTGTGATTACTACCTCTGAGGGTTTAGAGCATGAGGTAATCACCTCAAACAAGTACTTGGGAGTATGGCTAGATGGTAAACTGTCCTTCTCTCAGCACATCAAAGCTGCAGGCTAAAGTTAAATAGACTTGGTTTCCTCTATCGTAATCGCTCCTCTTTCACCCCAGCTGCCAAACTAACCCTGATTCAGATGACCATCCTACTCATGCTAGATTACAGAGATAAGGGTGCTGTCGAGCGGTAAGGGTGCTCTTGAGTGACTAGATGTTGTGTACACTGGAGAGAGGAACTCTGCCTAGAAGGCCAGCATCCCAGAGTCGCAATCTTCACTGTTGACGTTGAGACTGGTGTTTTGCGTGTACTATTTAATGAAGCTGTCAGTTGAGGACTTGTGAGGTGTCTGTTTCTCAAACTAGATACTCTTAATGTTCTTGTCCTCTTGCTCAGTTGTGCACCGGGGCCTCCCACTCTTCTTTCTATTCTGGTTAGAGACAGTTTGTGCTGTTCTGTGAAGGGAGTAGTACACAGCGTTGTACGTTTCTTGGCTATTTCTCGCATGAAACAGCCTTCCTTTCTCAGAATAAGAATAGACTGACAAGTTTCAGAAGGAAGTTATTTGTTTCTGTCCATTTTGAGCCTGTAATCGAACCCACAAATGCTGATGCTCCAGATACTCAACTAGTCTAAAGAAGGCCAGTTTTCTTGCTTCTTTAATCAGAACAACAGTTTTCAGCTGTGCTAACATATTTGCAAAAAGGTTTTCTAATGATCAATTAGCCTTTTAAAATGATAAACTTGGATTAGCTAACACAACGTGCCATTGGAACACAGGAGTGAAGGTTGCTGATAATGGGCCTCTGTACGCCTCTGTAGATATTCCATAAAAAATCAGCCATTTCCAGCTACAATAGTCATTTACAACATTAACAATGTCTACACTGTATTTCTGATTAATTTGATGTTATTTTAATGTACAAAAAATGTATGTTTCTTTCAAAAACAAGGACATTATTAAGTGACCCAAAACTTTTGAACGGTAGTGTATTTACCCCAAAAATATATGGGGGATTGGAAATGATGCAGACAATTAATTATATTGATGGAAACAACAATCTATCCGCAACATTAAAGCTGATCCACCCCTAAATAAATAAAACATTTATTTATTGGCCCGCACGACGCTGGGCCAATTGTGCGCCGACCAATGGAACTCCCGGTCACGGCCGGTTGTGACACAGGCAGTGTTGCGGCGTCACTACAGCCTGTGGTACGATCACTTAGACTGCTGCGCCATTATATATCATTTTGATTTAGTTTCATTAGCACCTGCACTGTTGGAGCTCGGAGCTTAAGAATTTCACTGTATGCTGCAGATACATCTGTGCATGTGACTAAATAAAAAAATCTAATGTCTGTCTGTCTCTATCTATCTAATGTTACTTACTAGTCTACTTTGTCCATCCCACAAGGATTTACTTACTGTAGAATAGTAAATACAGAATGAGAAAAGAGACAAGAAAAAACATGCCCAAAGACGCATATAGGGAAGTGAACTTCTCCTCTCATTGTGTCTGGCTATGAACCGGTTATCAGAGAGAGGTTTAACTTTTAATGGAGGGCTATAAATATAACATCAGCAGTGCTCTCACTGTAGCGGTGGATGCCTGTGTCTCGGCAGGGCGGTGATAGCATGTTGCTGTTGTCCTGAAGCTCGCCTGCAGACTGCCCTGGAGGGAGCACTCTCCACGGGCGCTATGGAGCCCCCTGCCCTGACCCCCCTCACACACACACACAAACACTCACACACACACACAAATGCACCCGCTCTTACGTAGGCAGGCACATACAGACATATGCAAGCACACACACGCAAACCCGGTCACCCTTTAATCCCATTACGCGAACACAGTTGTATACACATAGACAATATATACAAAAGTATGTGGACACCCCTTCAAATTATTTCAGCCATACCCGTTGCTGACACGTGTACAAAATCGAGCACACAGACATGCAATCTCCATAGACACACATTGGCAGTAGAATGGCCTTACTGAAGAGCTCCCCTTTCCAACAAGTCAGTTCGTCAAATTTCTGCCCTGCTAAAGCTGCCCCAGTCAACTGTAAGTTCTGTAATTGTGAAGTGGAAACGTCTAGGAGCAACAACGGCTAAGCCGCGAAGTGGTAGGCCACACACGGTCACAGAACGGGACCACTGAGTGCTGAAGCGCACAGTGTGTAAAAATGGTATTTTCTCGATTGCAAAACTCACTACCGAGTACCAAACTGCCTCTGGAAGCAACGTCAGCACAATAACTGTTTGTCAGGAGCTTCATGAAATGGGTTTCCTTGTTCGAGCAGCTGTAAACCAGCATAAGGTCCCCATGTGCAATGTCAAGTGTCGGCTGGAGTGGTGTAAAACTCACCACCATTGGACTCTGGAGCAGTGGAAACGCCTTCTCTGCAGTGATTAATCACGCTTCCCTATCTGGCAGACTGACGGACTAATCTGGATTTGGCGGATGCCAGGCGATGTCTACCAGCCCCAATGTATAGTGCCAACTATAAAGTTTGTTGGAGGAGGAATAATGGTCTGGGGCTGTTTTTCACGGGTCTGGCTAGGCCCCTTAGTTCCATTGACGGAAAATCTTAAAGCTACAGCATACAATGACATTCAAGACGATTCTGTGCTTCCAACTTTGTGGCAACAGTTTGGAGAAGGCCCTTTCCGGTTTTTAGCATAATGCCCCCGTTCACAAAGCGAGGTCCATACAGAATTGGTTTGTCGAGAAAAGGTGTGGAAGAACTTGACTGGCCTGTACAGAGCCCTAACCTGAACTCCAACAAACACCTATGAGAAGAATTGGAACACCGACTGTGAGCCAGGCCTAATCGCCACACATCAGTGCCCGACTTCACTACTGCTCTTGTGGCTGAGTAGAATCAAGTCCCCGCAGCAATGTTCCAACATCTAGTGGAAAGCCTTCCTAGGAGGCTGTTATAGTATCAAAAGGAGGACCAACTCCATACTTATGCCCATGATTTTGGAATGAGATGTTCGACGAGCAGGTGTCCACATAGTTTTGTTCATGGAGTGTACTTTGGAATTAAAATCACTTTGAGCTGATTTGCTGGTGTTTTTACAGTATTTTATGTCCAACAGTAAAAACATGGGGGGGGGGGGGCAAATAAAATCACCTGTGGGCCGCCAGTTGGGAACCCTGCAATATAGCGTGCACAACTTTTGACCAGACCCCATAATTATCTATTTATAAAGACTGTACAACATATGGAATAGGGAACCATTTGGGATGCACATATAAACTGTCAGCTAGAGCAGTGCGCTTCAGTGCCAGCCTAGTGCTAGCTATCCTACCCTTACCTCGAGGCATGTCTTCAGGCCCTCTTCATTAAGCTTTCTTTAGTTCTTGCCAGGGGGAAACAGGGACAAAAGTGCTTCTCTCTCTCTCTCTTTCTCCGTGTCTCTTTCTCTCTATCTCTCTCTCTTTCTCTCAGCAAGTGGGATAAGCCTCCTATACCTCAATATTTGATTGTGGAGTCGTGATCTTGGCTCAGGACACAACACAGCTGTTAAGCGTCAATAGTGTTTTGTAGCTTTTAAAAAGGGTCATTTGGCCCATTTAAGTTGGGTTTTCCTTTTTCATCATGTGGCACTAATGGACCTCAAAGGGAGCTCTCAAAGGAGAGGCTAGATAGAAGGATTATATTTATATAGTAGCCTATATATTAGAATTGTGTTTATATAGTATCTTACAGATTAGAATTGTATTTAAATAGTATCCTATAGATTAGAATTGTATTTCTATTATATCCTATAGATTAGAATTGTGTTTATATAGTATCCTACAGTATGTCTTACAATGAGTCTGTCACCTTGCACTGTGTTCATATAAGTAACTTAATATCCATCCATATAGAGGATATACATTCTCATTAAATATTTAATTCAATATAATTCGTCATTCTCTTCTGTGTGTTTGTTTGTGTGATTCGTGTGTTCATGTATGTTCCTGCGGGTTAGGTGACCAGAATGTTCCCTTAACATATTACCACTGCTGTCATGCACACTTCTTTTCCCACACACAGTGCTGCTGCTGATGCAATCACAGTGGTTGTACTTATGCATGTGGTGTTGTTGTTGCTGGTAAAGCAATTGTGTGTGCACGTGCATTCTTGTGTGTGTATGCATAACATAAGAGTTGTTCTTCTGTGTGTCCAAGGCGTCCTTGGAGATCAATCCCCTGCATCTTCCCTTTAATGGAGCCCCAGCGAGGCACTTGGGAGTGAGGGTAGAGAAAGAGCAATGACCGGCCCCCTCTGGGTCACAAGGCTTTTAATTGGGTTTTAGTAGCTTAATAATGCTGGAGGCTGGGTGACCTCCCTCCCTCGGCCACTTTACAACCACTACCCTGACATTGCTAAAGCACTGGGCCTCGCTAAACACCAGGATCCAATAGAACCATTTCCCCAGTCCCCACCACCACCAGCAGCAGCAGCAATAGACTGTTGACACGATGGCCATTCTTTTTCAAAGCAGCAGGGTATTCATCTAGGAGGTGGTGTGTTTAGACTGCCCAAGTCCCAATGCACAAAAACATGCACACTCATTCACACGTATGCACACACGAGAGTGAACAATCACACACACACTAACACACACACATCTACTTGTAACTCACATTTCATAAAATGTCCATAACTGTTGTAATAAAAACACGATATCCTATTACTTACATTTGAGAGGTTCTGTTAGGGTATTTTCAACTGATGAGAGGTTGTGTTGTGATATTTTGTGGCATGGAGGGCTTTGCTCTCTTAAAGACATGATTTTCCTTGTCATGTTGAGAGAGACTACTTTATTTCAAGCTTGAACAAGTTTCACAGCTCTGTAACAACAATAAGTAGTTGTGGGTTTGAAGACTAAGGGTTTAATGTTAGTTGGTTACATACAGCTGTGTTGAGCCAATGGTGTGGAAGACACAATGTTAGTCTCATTAATAACAGAGTGATCGCTGTGTTAACCTAAAGAAGGGATCTGCTCATCATCATCAACTGATATCATTTTGAGAGAGGGGGGTTGGCAGGCAGAAAGATAAAATACCGCTTTCATATCAAAACAGAGCTACATATGCCTACATTGAGCTACATAGGTCAAGTATACCTACTAAACATTTAAGGATACTGGTCCATTTCATTACATACAGCCTATACTGAATACAGTATTCATTAGTGTGTTGACTTATTTCAAGCATGAACAGGTTTCACAGCTCTAGAACAACAAAAAGTTCCTGTGTGTTTGAAGACTACGGGTTTAATGTTAATTGGTTACATACTGCCATAAGCTAACATTACTGTGCCAAATAATTGCTTTTAAGGACACTTAGAATTACACTTTGTCACCCTCAAGGTTATGGTTCCTTGAGACGTGTATAGGCAGACGGCTCAACCCCAGTCACTCCCCAGCCACACTAATTTATTCCTGGTTTGAGTGAAATAGGAAGTGGGTGTGTCAGAAAGAAGGAAGCACATCTTGGACTGATTTATGTGGTCAGACCATAGAGAATGATAGAGAGCTTTAGCATGGGCAGCACAATTGAGGACTTTCACCATTTTGAAGTAGTCAACTGGGTGGAACTTCCTAATGGTCAAGGAAGGATCACATCATTTGATCCAGGTCATCAGGAGGGATCAGCCAATGAATTAAACTTGTGAGCAAAAATTCCATAATTGCATGTGGCAGTAAAATGACAATCTTGTTTTATACCTGTTCAAACAACACACTCCAGGTGGGAGTGGGCACCCTTTCAGTTTGTTTATCAACTCATATAACTAGTAGAGGAAGAAAATTGACTACTTTAAAATGGAGATGGCCTCAATGGCGCTGACCATGCTCTCACAGACGCCATAATGGGACTAATACAATGTTGTGTCCTTTAACTGTCTCTATGTGTAAGACATGTTTGCTAACTAGGAAACTGATTAAATTTTAAAAGCCAACTTCTTTCACTACATACAACTGAGCATTTTCTCAATGAATTGTAAAGGATATTATATTGATCATAAAGATAGGTTTCCTTTGGACTTTTGACTTCCAAAAAACAAAGTGTGAAGGAAAGGCCTACTTGTAATTTTTTTAATCCGTGGACCATTTTCCTTTGGATTACTGCTGCGTTTAAGACTACTCGGAAACAATGACATTTCCAAATTGAAAACTTGTTGTAGAAAGATGAGGCCCGATTCTAAAATATCAGAATTTATCAATAGGAAGCTCTACCAAAAAAACGTATGCACATTTTTATTCAGATGTTCCGACTCTCCGAGATCTCTTGGAAGCGGCATATTACAAAGACTAACAACTGAACAGGTAAAATCAAAACTTATTTTGGGGATTTTTTTTATTGATTTTGGGACTGAACTGAATTTAACATTAACTTTAGTTTGAGGACAGGGACATTATTGTTGCTAAAAAAGTGAAAACAGAGGCGTGATTTAACATTTTATTTGAGATTCAATTACTGGTGCTATACATTTGAGATGATTTTGTGGAATTTGGGTTTAATTAACCCCTTATGCCACCTGATGGTTTTCACTTTGCATGCCAGCTGATGGGTTTGACACAGTATGCTAGTTGAGTAAGATGGCGACGACAGACATGGTAGCTCTGCTCAGCTCCAAAGCAACTTTGCAGTATTATTTTTTTTTTAGTTTAGTTATTTCTTACATTATTAGCCCAGAACATTTTTTGTGTTATTGCATACAGCCGTAAATCATTTTGGATTTCAGAGCTCACCAGCATTACCACCAGGAATACGACTTTCCTGAATTGGATCCTTTGTTTGTACCCCCCTTGGCAATTTAACTTATCCTAAAGGCTGCTCCAAGTCCCCGCCGGCAGAGAAGAGGTTTTCGTGATTGGACTTCTAGTCTGACTCAGAAGGCGGACACACCATCCACAACTTCCAAGTATATTACTCACTAATGTTCAGTCTCTGGACAATAAAGTAGACAAGCTCAGGGCGAGGATGTCCTTCCAGAGAGAAATCAGGAACTGTAACATACTCTGTTTCACAGAATCATGGCTCTCTGTATATACTGTCCCCGTCCATACAGCCAGCTGGGTTCTCAGTTCATCGCGCAGACAAGAATAACTCTGGGAACAAAGGCGGGCGTGTATGTTTCATGATTAACTACTCATGGTGTGATTGTGATAACATACAGAAACTCAAGTCCTTTTGTTCACCCGACCTAGAATACCTCAAAATCAAATGCTGACCGTATTACCTCCTAAGAGAATTCTCTTCAGTTATTGTCACAGCCGTGTATTTTCCCCCTCAAGCCGATACCAAGACGGCCCTCAAGGAACTACTGTACACCGTACTTTATGCAAACTGGAAAGCACATATCCCGAGGGAGCATTTATTGTAGCTGGGGATGAAGAAAATGCAACCAGAGTTCTAGCAACAGACTGACTGTAGTACTCTCTTAGGAAAAAAAAAAGATCACTGCTACTCGAGATGCCAACAAAGCCCTCCCCCGCCCTCCCTTCGGCAAATCAGATCAAGACTCCATTTTGCTCCTCCCTTCCTATAGACAGAAACTCAAACAGGAAGTACCCGTGCTAAGCGTGTTAACTCTCGTAAGGCTGCTGGCCCAGACGGCATCCCTAGCCGCGTGCGTCGTCAGAGCATGCGCAGACCAACTGGCTGAAATGTTTACGGACATATTCAATCTCTCCCTATCCCAGTCTGCTGTCCCCACTTGATTCAAGATGTCCACCATTGTTCCTGTACCCAAGAAAGCAAAGGTAACTGAACTAAATGACTATTGCCCGTAGCATTCACTTCTGACATCATAAAGTGCTTTGAGAGGCTAGTTAAGGATCATTTCATCTCTACCTTACCTGACACCCTAGACCCAGTTCAATTTGCTTACCGCCCCAATAGATCCACAGATGATGCAATCGACATCGCACTGATCACTGCCCTATCCCATCTGGACAAGAGGAATACTTATCAGAATGCTGTTCATTGACTATAGCTCAGCCTTCAACACCATAGTACCCTCCAAGCTCATCATTAAGCTCGGGGCCCTGGTTCTGAACCCCGCCCTGTGCAACTGGGTCCTGGACTTCCTGACAAGCCTCCCCCAGGTGGTGAAGGTAGGAAACAACACCTCCACTTTGCTGGTCCTCAACACAGGGGCCCCACAAGGGTGTGTGCTCAGCCCGCTCCTGTACTCCATGTTCACCCATCACTGCGTGGCCACGCACACCTCCAACTCAATCGTCAAGTTTGGAGACGACACAACACTAGTAGGCCTGATTACCAACAATGACAAGACAGCCTACAGGGAGGAGGTGAGGGCCATGGAGGAGTGATGCCAGGAAAATAACGTCTCCCTCATGGTTAACAAAACAAAGGAGATGATCGTGAACTTCAGGAAACCGCAGAGGGAGCACGCCCCTATCCACATCGACGGGACCGCAGTGGAGAATGTGGAAAGCCCCAAGTTCCTCGGCGTACACATCAATGACAATCTGAAATGGTCCACCCACACAGATAGGAGGCTGAAGAAATCTGTCTTGGCCCCTAAGACCCTCAGAAAGTTTTACAGATGCACAATTGGCAGCATCCCGTCGGGCTTTATCACCGCCTAGTACGGCAACGGCACCACCCGAATCCGCAGGGCTCTCCAGAGGGTAGTGGGGTCTGCCAAACACATCATTGGGAGCACACTGCCTGCCCTCCAGGAAACCTACAGCGCCCGATGTCATAGTAAGGACAAAAAGATCATCAAGGATAGATATAGGTCTGCAACAGTTTGGGTCTAGAGTGTCTCCCCCTTTGAAGACCGCGGCAGCTTTCTAATCTTTAGAGATCTCAGATGATACGAAAGAGAGGTTGAACAGGCTAGTATTAGGGGTTGCAACAATTGCGGCAGATAATTTTAGAAAGAGAGGGTCCAGATTGTCTAACCCGGCTGATTTGTAGGGGACCAGATTTTGCTGCTCTTTCAGAACATCAGCTATCTGGATTTGGGTGAAGGAGAAATGGGGGAGACTTGGGCAAATTGCTGTGGGGGATGCGGAGCTGTTGACCGGGGTAGGGGTAGCCAGGTGGAAAGCATGGCCAGCCGTAGAGAAATGCTTATTGAAATTATTGATTATCGTAGATTTATCGGTGGTGACAGTGTTTCCTAGCCTTAGTGCAGTGGGAAGCTGGGAGGATGTGCTCTTATTCTCCATGGACTTTACCGTGTCCCAAAACTTTTTGGAGTTTGTGCTACAGGATGCAAATTTCGGTTTGAAAAAGCTAGCCTTTGCTTTCCTAACTGCCTGTGTGTATTGGTTCCTGACTTCCCTGAAAAGTTGCATATCGCATACTTACTAACACACAGCTACCATACCTACTAATTACTTCTATGTACAGTTGTCATTTCTGGTCGGTCCCTCTCACTACAGTATATGGGTCTACATATATACAGTGACTTCAGAAAGTATTCAGACCCCTTTACTTTTTCCACATTTTGTTTTTTCCAGGCTTATTATAAAATGTATTAAATTGTATTGTCTGAACACAATACCCCACCATGACAAAGCAAAAAAAGATTCAGAACATTTAGCAAATTTATTACAAATAAAAACATTTATTTAAATAATCCCATTTACATAAGTATTCAGACCCTTTACTCAGTACTTTGTTGAAGCACCGTTGTCAGCAAATACAGCCTTGAGTCTTCTTGGGTATGACGCTACAAGCTTGGCACACCTGTTTATGGGGAGTTTATCCCATTCTTCTCTGCAGATCCTTCTCTGCAGGTATGCCAGCAGCATACCACCCTGCATACCACTACTGGCTTGCTTCTGAAGCTAAGCAGGGTTGGTCCTGGTCAGTCCCTGGATGGGAGACCAGATGCTGCTGGAAGTGGTGTTGGAGGGCCAGTAGGAGGCACTCTTTCCTCTGGTCTAAAAAAAAATATCCCAATGCCCCAGACACTGCCCTGTGTAGGGTGCCGTCTTTCGGATGGGACGTTAAAACGGGTGTCCTGACTCTCTGAGGTCATTAAAGATCCCATGGCACTTATCGTAAGAGTAGGGGTGTTAACCCCGGTGTCCTGGCTAAATTCCCAATCTGGCCCTCAAACCATCATGGTCACCTAATAATCCCCAGTTTACAATTGGCTCATTCATCCCCCTCCTCTCCCCTGTAACTATTCCCCAGGCCGTTGCTGCAAATGAGAACGTGTTCTCAGTCAACTTACTTGGTAAAATAACGGTAAAATAAAAAATAAAAAAAATAAAAAAAGATCCTCTCAAGCGCTGTCAGGTTGGATGGGCAGTGTCGCTGCACAGCTATTTTCAGGTCTCTCCAGAGATGTTTGATCAGGTTCAAGTCCGGGCTCTGGCTGGGCCACTCAAGGACATTCAGAGACTTGTCCTAAAGCCACTCCTGCATTGTCTTGGCTGTGTGCTTAGTGTCGTTGTCCTGTTGGAAGGTGAACCTACGCCCTAGTCTGAGGTCCTGAGCGCTCTGAAAAAGGTTTTCATCAGGGATCTCTCTGTACATTGCTCCGTTCATCTTTCCCTCAATCCTGACTAGTCTCCTGGTCTCTGCCTGTGAAAAACACCACCACAACATGATTTTGCCACCACCATTTTTCACAGTATGGATGGTGCCAGGTTTCCTCCAGAAATGACACTTGGCATTCAGGCCAAAAAGTTGAATCTTGGCTTCATCAGACCAGAGAATCTTGTTTCTCATGGTCTGAGAGTCTTTAGGTGCCTTTTGGCAAACTCCAAGCTGGTTGTCATGTGCCTTTTACTGAGGAGTGGCTTCTGTCTGGCCACTCTACTAGAAAGGCCTGATTGGTGGTGCTGCAGAGATGGTTGTCTTTCTGGAAGGTTCTCCCATCTCCACAGAGAAACTCTGTAGCTCTGTCAGAGTGACCATTGGGTTCTTGGTCACCTCCCTGACAAAGGGCCTTCTCGACCGATTGCTGAGTTTGGCCGGTCAGCCAGCTCTTGGAAGAGTCCTAGTGGTTCCAAACTTCTTCCATTGAAGAATGATGGAAGCCACTGTGTTCTTGGGGACCGTCAATGCTTCAGAAATGTTTTGATGCCCTTCCCGAGATCCGTGCCTCGATACAATCCTGTCTTGGAGCTCTACAGACAATTCCTTCAAACTCATGGCTTGGTTTTTGCTCTGTCATGCACTGTCAACTGTGGGACCTTATATAGACAGGTGGGTGCCTTTCCCAATCATGTCCAAGCAATTGAATTTACCACAGGTGGACACCAATCAAGGATGATCAATGGAAACAGGATGCACCTGAGCTTCATTTTGAGTCTCATAGCAAATGGTCTGAATTGTTATGTAAATAATGTATTTCATTTGCAAAC
Source organism: Salvelinus fontinalis (assembly GCF_029448725.1). Classification (NCBI taxonomy): domain Eukaryota; kingdom Metazoa; phylum Chordata; class Actinopteri; order Salmoniformes; family Salmonidae; genus Salvelinus; species Salvelinus fontinalis. The sequence goes on from NC_074680.1 coordinate 23,135,975, forward strand.
TTTTCTAAAAACCTGTTTACACCATGTCGTTATGGGGTATTGTGTGTACATTTTTATGAATTTTTATTTATTTAATACATTTTAGAATAAGGCTGTAATGTAACAAAATGTAGATAAAGTCAAGGGGTCTGAATACTTTCCGAAGGCTCTGTAGCTGTCGGTCTATTGACGCATTTCAAGTGTGAACAAATGTCCAAAGCGCTCGCAAACCACTGTTTCATTCCACCACATTGAATTATAGGCCTGCAATATTTACTAATGCAACACTTAGCATCTTTGAGTACATGAAGATCAGCTCGTCAATATTAAATGTTGAGAGCAATTTAAGTCACGAGCGCACGCACACACACACACACACAGCAGCTCTCCATTGGAGCTTATGAAGCCCTCAAATGTCTCTCCTCTCTCATCTCTTCGAAAATATTTGTGTGGAATTAATTTGCTTTCTGCTTGGCACATATCTCCTTTAACTCCACACCACCATGCCCTTCCTTTCTGGCGAATCGAGCTGAGCTCTGCCGCTCACACGATCTGTGCTGTATAGTAAGTGTTTTATTAAAGTCATTCTACAGAAAGAAAGAACATTTTAGTTGGCAAGCAGGCAAGACCTGTGACTCCAGCTCCATTCAGAGATCACGTTGTACATTCAGGACTGGCTGGGCTGATCAGACGACAACCCCAGAGCAAAAAGAGACCATGTTCTTGACTCCTTATTCTCATTTATTTATTCCCTCTCTCTCTCACTCTCTCCCTCTCTGTGGTGCTCCAGCATGCAGCTCTCTGGTCCTCTTTATGATGCTCCAGCATGCAGCTCTCTGGTCCTATCTGTGATGCTCCAGCATGCAGCTCTCTGGTCCTCTCTGTGGTGCTCCAGCATGCAGCTCGCTGGTCCTCTCTGTGGTGCTCCAGCATGCAGCTCGCTGGTCCTCTGTGGTGCTCCAGCATGCAGCTCGCTGGTCCTCTCTGTGGTGCTCCAGCATGCAGCTCGCTGGTCCTCTGTGGTGCTCCAGCATGCAGCTTTATGGTCCTCTCTGTGGTGCTCCAGCATGCAGCTCTATGGTCCTCTCTGTGGTGCTCCAGCATGCAGTTCTATGGTCCTCTCTGTGGTGCTCCAGCATGCAGCTCTATGGTCCTCTCTGTGGTGCTCCAGCATGCAGCTCTATGGTCCTCTCTGTGGTGCTCCAGCATGCAGCTCTATGGTCCTCTCTGTGGTGCTCCAGCATGCAGCTCGCTGGTCCTCTGTGGTGCTCCAGCATGCAGCTTTATGGTCCTCTCTGTGGTGCTCCAGCATGCAGCTTTATGGTCCTCTCTGTGGTGCTCCAGCATGCAGCTCTATGGTCCTCTCTGTGGTGCTCCAGCATGCAGCTCTATGGTCCTCTCTGTGGTGCTCCAGCATGCAGCTCTATGGTCCTCTCTGTGGTGCTCCATTAGGCAGCTCTATTGTCCTCTCTGTGGTGCTCCAGCATGCAGCTCTCTGGTCCTCTCTGTGGTGCTCCAGCATGCAGCTCTCTGGTCCTCTCTGTGGTGCTCCAGCATGCAGCTCGCTGGTCCTCTCTGTGACTGAGGATAGCAAGTAAAGGTTGGAGGGAGGATGACTGATTTCCAGAAGAACAAACAGCACCAACACTGTCCCCCTCCCCTACACTGCCCTCCCCATCCACTACCTTCCTACTCCCCCCACCTCCCACACCCCAATGTCACCACTCACCACTGGACACCACTCCTCCCAGTACACCTGGCACAGGTCCCCAAAGTGCCCCTGCCCCCCCTCTCCCCCATACCCCTGCTGCCCTCTCACTAACCCTCTGTTATGTTTTACCACCCCCAGGCCGTGGGCACCACTCAGCGTGCCAACAACCAACCCTTTCTCCCTGCCAAGGCACCTTGGGCTCCATTACCCAGCGCTATCAGTAGGGACCAAGCAGGGGGAGACGACTAAAGTGGCATTTCCAGAGTGCATCAACAGACATCGCCCCCCCCCCCCCCTCAACAACACATCCTCACCCTCCACCCTCCTCACTATTATTTTCCCCTCAGCACCCCCCTACCATCCCACTTTCCACCCCTCTCTCCCCGCTTACCTCCCCTGCCGCCTCAGGCCTCGTAAAATTGGACTTATGGCTGTGGTTGCCAGC